>NC_036841.1:2429896-2436307 GCF_002910315.2 Salvelinus sp. IW2-2015
TTTACCATATGAAACACACACGTTTCACATTACTATACTCTGTTTGCACGAGTTACACTCTGCTGTGATAAACCTAAAACACCTTTAGCACTTCTACTTCCCTATGATTAGAGTAGGCTACTATCAACAAAGTACAAATATAATGTCAATTCACCAAACACTACACAAGACCAATGTTGCAGACTGAAGAAACTCATTTATTTCTCAACACGCCCAAAATGTTGACATGGAGATTCATAATACTGTAACCAAACGTTCACTTTACGTATTGTAAGTTCAAAAAAATAAAAAATAAATAACTAGACATTGTCTCTTCGCCTAGCTGGATCTGGCCAGAGAATTTCATCAACATCGCAGGCAATGTTGTCATTAGCAAGACACCTTGGAAAGAAACGTCTTGAATGACGAATCCATCCTTGCATTGCTGCTACCTCCATCTGGTCACAGGCCTCCTCCATGCTTGGATGAGGGGTACCTCAGCCTGGAGACGGAGATCATATACCTTCCACCGCCATGCCGAGAAAAAACTATTCTATAGGGTTGAGGAATGGAGAGTATGGTGGAAGATATAGACGGTGAAATGTGGATGTTGCTGAAACCAGTTCTGAACCAGAGCAGAGCGGTGGAAAGACACATTGTCCCAGACAACAATGTATTGCATATGATCGATTTGATTTGCTGCTGTTATGTTGTGCAATTGGTCCAAGAATGTAAGTATGAGTGCTGTGTTGTAAGGGCCCATATGGGCATGGCTGTGGAGGACCCCATTCTGTGTAATGGCTGCACAAGAGTGTTATATTACCCCCACGTTGCCTTGGGACATTGACTATAGCCTGTGGCCAATGATGTTTCTTCCCCTCCTTCGTGTTCTCGTCAGGTTGAACCCAGCCTCGTCTACGTAAATGAACTCATGCTGGATCTCCTCTCCATCCATTCGTAAAACTCTCTAAAAACAGTGTCAGGCAAAATTGTGTAGTTCAGTGTAGATCTAGTATACATATTACAGTACAGTAAAAGATTAGAGACAGTATGCAAGATCACACTGCTAAAGTGAATACATACCTCTGGTAACAGAAGTGCTGATAGTGCATAGAATACAGTACTGTAAGCAGTTACTGAAACCGTGCAGATGTTTTTGATATGATGATATTTTTACAATACCTATTTTCCAGTCGAAATGTTCTCATCACACTTGCCACTGTATATCGGCTTAGATTTGTCTGTACTCGCAGTCCAGCCTCCCTCAGCGTCAGGCCGTGGTTGACAACGTGGTCAACCAGTGTTGCGCGGATCTCATTTGTCAGATTCGGTCCTCTTTGAGCACCTTCTTGTCTTCCGCCTCCTCCTCCTCCTCCTCCTCCTCCTCCTCCTCCTCGTCCTCCTCGTTCTCCTCGTCCTCCTCGTTCTCCTCGTTCTCCTCGTCGTCCTCGTCGTCCTCGTCGTCCTCCTCCTCCTCGTCTTACTCTTTCTCTGACTCTTTCCATTGTGCTTGAAGACCGATGAACTCACCTGCTGCTTTTTATAATGCTTATACACTTGATTGGTGTGTCTACAAGCAAACGAGTGTTTGCACACCTGATGACTGTGTTGAACCAATTGGTTGGACGGTGTGGTAATTTGACAGTCAGTGCTTTGGTATTGCAAGGACGTGACTTCATGATAGATTTTTGTGTGTAATGTATGTTAAGTGTGTTTAGTGTTTTGCAAATCACTGTGTGTAGAGTTTTGCAACAAGTGTGAGGTTGACAATGTGCTTATAGTTGTGCAAATATGGGCTGATGTTTTGCTTCTTGAGTGTAAGGTTTTGCTAATAGTGTACTACTTTTAATTTTAGTGTATAAGCAATCCAAAAAAACTGCAATAAGAAGGGGCTAGAAGCGTCTTATATGGTGAGCTACCGAGTGGCTAGGACAGGCAAGCCACATACTATTGTGGAGGACTTAATTATTCCTGCTGCCGCGGATATGGCTGGGACAATGCTGGGGGAAAAAGCTAAAAAACTATACAGACAATGACTTCATCAAACAACACTGTTTCACGAAGCATCAGTGACATGGCAGGAGATGTTTTGAAACAATTACTGCTTCGCATACAAGCCAGTGAATTCTATGCGTTACAGCTGGATGAGTCAACAGATGTGGCGGGCCTGGCACAGCTCCTGGTATATGTCCGTTACGTTCATGCAGGGTCAATTAAGGAAGACATCCTCTTCTGCAAACCACTGGAAACCAGGGCAACAGGAGAGGATATATTGAAAGTACTGGACAGCTTTGTGACATCAAATGGACTTTGGTGGTCAAGATGTGTTGGTATCTGTACTGATGGCACAAAAGCCATGACAGGGAGACATAGTGGAGTGGTAACACGTGTGCAAGCAGTTGCTCCCTCCCGACGCCACTTGGGTAAACTGCAGCATCCACCGAGAGGCTCTTGCTGCCAAGGGAATGCCTGACAGCTAGAAATACGTTTTGGACACGACAGTGAAAAGGGTTAACTTTGTTAAAGCAAGGCCCATGAACTCTTGTGTATTTTCTGCATTATGCAATGATATGGGCAGCGACCATGTAACGCTTTTACAACATACAGAAGTGTTCTGGTTATCAAGAGGCAAAGAATTTACACTTTTTTAAAATTGAGAGACGAGCTTAAAGTTTTCTTTACTGACCATAATTTTCACTTGTCTGACCGCTTGCATGATGACGAGTTTCTCACACGACTAGCCTATCTGGGTGATGTTTTTTCTCACCTGAATGATCTGAATCTAGGATTACAGGGACTCTCCGCATCTATATTCAATGTGTGGGACAAAAGTGAGGCTATGATTAAGAAGTTGGAGCTCTTCTCTGTCTGCATTAACAAGGACAACACACAGGTTTTTCCATCATTGTATGATTGTTTGTGTGCAAATGAACTCAAGCTTACGGACAACGTCAAATGTGATATAGCGAAGCGCCTGAGTGAGCTGGGTGCGCAATTACGCAGGTACTTTCCCGAAACGGACGACACAAACACCTGGATTCGTTATCCCTTTCATGCCCTGCCTCCAGTCCACTTACCAATATCTGAACAAGAGACCCTCATTGAAATTGTAACATGCGGTTCTGTGAAAGTTTTATTTAATCAGAAGCCACTGCCAGATTTATGGATAGGTCTGTGCTCAGAGTATACTGCCTTGGCAAATTGCGCTGTTATGACACTGATAACCTTTGCAACCATGTACCTATGTGAGAGTGGATTCTCGGCCCTCGCTAGCATGAAAGCTAATTACAGGCACAGACTGTGTGGAAAATGATTTAAGACTGAGACTTTCTCCAATACAACCCAACACTGCAGAGTTATGTGCATCCTTGCAAGCACACCCTTATCATTAACCTGTGGGGAGTTATTCACAATTTTTGATAAACAAATAAGGTTTTATATGTAAGATGGCTAAATAAATTAGCTAAATTATTGATTATTATTATTACATTATTATTTTGCCCTTGTCCTATAAGAGCTCTTTGTCACTTCCCACGAGCTGGGTTGTGACAAAAACTCACACTCATTCTTATGTTTAATAAATGTATCATATAGTGTGTGTGGCAGGCTTACAATGATGGCAAAAAAACAACATTTGAGAGTGCGCTGACCCTGGCGCTAGAGGGGGTACGCAGCTGGAGGTTGAATGTTTGAAGGGGTACGGGACTATAAAAAGTTTGGGAACCTCTAGAACACGGCTTTAGAGAAAAAATACTTTCTTTTCAAACCATGTTGATGTTTGCAGAGGAAGGAAAGAGCTCCATCATGTGGTGCAGTTGCAGAATTGACAAAAGACTGTGAACTTTGTCCAGCAGTTGATTGGAAATCATGGTTAACAATGCTAGTTGAGATTGCCAGTGTACAGCTAAGTCAGAGCTAGGGAGTGACAAAGAATGTCATCAGATAGGAAGTCTCGCTCTGGCAGCTGGCAGCTGGCAACTAGAATACCACCTTGTTCTCACTTGACCATGCAGACTTTTCTGAGCGACAGTCTTTAGAAATGGATTCTAATGGAATTGTGGAGAGCAGGACGAATGGGAATGAATTGACAATATGTGGGAGCTGTTTGAGATGTATTCGCAGGTTGATTCCTGTTGAATTCAAAAAAGAAATGATTGAATTATCAACAATGGCTGGGCCTGTGGTAAGAAACATCTTTATTACATTTTGTCCACAATTAGGTCAAAGTTATATAAAACCTTGCATTTTTATATTACATTATTATTGTTATTTGGCAGTGATGCTTGCATATTATTGAATTCACTTAAAGGCCACTGGCACACTGGATAATTATAGGTTACTGGTATCTGGCATACAGTCTGTTTAACCTGAATCCTCGATTCATCTATCACCTGGTCTGTTTAACCTGAATCATCGATTCATCTATCACCTGATCTGTTTAACCTGAATCCTCGATTCATCTATCACCTGGTCTGTTTAACCTGAATCATCGATTCATCTATCACCTGGTCTGTTTAACCTGAATCACTTGGAATGACCTCAAACAGTAGATTTTTTAACACTTCATAGTGTTAGGCCTATTCACTCCACATCTGCCTGATAGTATGTACAACTACATCAACTGATTTATCAAACGTTGTGGATGTATTCTATTCTTACCAGGTTATGGCTCAGCTCATGGTCTTTTTAGTGAGTTTTGTCAGTACAATTTTCTGCGGCCATTTGGGGAAGACAGAACTGGCAGGGGTGACTCTCGCCATAGCTGTAAGTATTAATTGATTTATGAGTTTATATCACTTTTTATAACAACAATTCTGGATAATATTATCCCGGGTACTTGTCTGTTTGTGCCATCATTTGACTTTTGCCACTCCTTGTCATGCCAAACATGATGACACAAACAGACTGGTACCTGGCTGTGGTAATATTGAAATTACAGTACACTATGATATTGACATTTTCAACAAATTATCAAAATCTCTGTTCTGGTCTTCCAGGTGATTAATGTTACAGGTGTCTCCATTGGGTATGGTTTATCATCAGCGTGTGACACACTCATATCTCAGGTAGGAGTGAAACCTGGTCTGTTTCCTCCTCCTAACACAGAGCACTGTCCCCAAAATGTTATCAAAAGTGCCTTCACCCTGGCTCTGGTCCAGGGGGTCACACGCGGCTTGCTGGCGCTCAGCTTCAGCAAGGAGCATTTAACGCCCTGGACCAGAGCTACATTATCCTGCCGTGCCGCTCAAAGATGAACTTGATTATTGTTCCTTGCAGACTTTTGGGAGCCGTAACCTCCTGAAAGTTGGGGTCATTGTACAGAGAGCCATCCTCATTCAACTCCTGGCCTGTTTCCCATGCTGGGCTGTTCTCATCAACACAGAACCAATCCTCCTGGCTGTCAAACAGAGCCCAGAGGTCGCCAGGTAGATCAGACCCCTCCAGTCACTGCAAACAGTTACCCCAGATCTAATAGATGTCTAAAGTTGCACCCTATTCCCTATATAGTGCACTACTTTTGACCAGGGCCCATAGGGAATAGGATTCCATTTGGGACGCAGCCTATATCTCTGAATTTGGCTGTTTTCTCTCATTCACAAAGTGACATGTAGAGATTGGTTTATAGAATGTGATTATTGTTTTGGATCATTCTGACAGAGCTCTCGTATTTCACTTTAGGCTGTCTCAGGTGTATGTGAAGATTTTTATGCCAGCACTCCCAGTGAGTACATCTATCTATCTACCCAGACACACGTGCACACAGTCAATTAAGAAAATAATACATTTCCCATGTCAATAACTTACTAAAGCATGTTTATCATTTATTTTTTAACAGGCCACATTTATTTACCAGCTGGAGGCCAGATATCTACAGAATCAGGTTAGAGCTAACCTAGACCTCAGTCAGTCGCCCTGCAAAGAGAATTATCACCTGACCATTTGATCTGAATGAGACTTTATTGTCCTTCAGGGAATCATATGGCCGCAGGTCATCACAGGTGTGGTGGCCAACGTACTGAATGCCCTCATCAACTACATATTCCTCTATGTTCTGGACCTGGGTGTAGCGTAAGTGTCATCCCCAGAGAGGGAATCCTCTGTCACCACCATTACCATTGAGAGATATAGGATAGGATGGTAATTGTTAGCACTGAGGGCTATAGGATGTAATGTATGTTGTGGATTGTTTTCGGTTGACAGTGGGTCTGCGTGGGCCAACACCATCTCTCAGCTCTCTCTGGCTGCTATACTTTATGCCTACATCCTGTGGAAGGAACTACACAAGGCCACCTGGGCAGGTGAGACATGATTACACTAAAGTAGATCTTATACCACCAAATCAACAAACTCTTTGAACTATCTGCGACTTGAATGGACCCCATACAAAGTGATGCATTTATTAGTATGCATTTATTGCGGGACAGCAGTGCA
>NC_036841.1:2443233-2469935 GCF_002910315.2 Salvelinus sp. IW2-2015
ATAGAGGCCGCCCCAGGCCACTACTATGCTTCACAGTAACCATAAAGATAGAGGCCGCCCCAGGCCACTACTATGCTTCACAGTAACCATAAAGACAGAGGTATGGGCTGTCAGTCTCTCAATCAACCTGAGTCCCTGTATGTTCCAGATAAGGAAGTGAAAAGCCACTGGTGACGTACCTTCTCTGTCATTTTCTTCCAGTCGAGCCTGAAGATGACAGTGATGAAGAAGCTGGACTGTAGAATTACACAGATTAACAGGCCTAACCAGAACCCTGTGTAGAGGAGAGGAGAGGAGCTTTGACCAAGGACAGAGAACATTGTGTCATCTTCAATACAGAATAGCCCTGCTATTCATGATTCTTAATTGCTAGTGAGAGCAAACTATTTTTCTGAATGTTTTTGTACCACATTTCTGAATATGATCATAACCATACTTCTGTTGCAAGTATATAGCAAGGCAGTAAGAATGACCAAAGACCTCTGGTCATGAAAAGGATGTCTAAAATTGTGTTTGGTTTTCATAAAATTCAGAACTGAGTACATACCTACAACCCTGAGGCCAGCAGCAAACATCAAAGAGATGCCCAGTGGAAGGCCCACGCAGTAGTAGGTGATGAGATTAGCCATCGCTGCTATCTTCTGTTGGCCCGTGCCCAGGATGATTCCCATACACACACACTGGGACAGACAGACAAATCTCAGATTAGTGGGTGTTAACAGAGAGAGACAAACACTGTTGGCTGGCTTTCACCAGGTTTCATGTCTTATCACTCATTCAACCAATGTTCCTGGGTCCCGGAAAATTACACAGACTATCTCTCTTATTCCACTGTATATTAATGAGTTCTTATTGTAGCAGTATTATTGTATAAAATGTTATTACTTTTTCAATGGTTACAAACCACTTGAGTGCACTTACCACTAGCCCATCAAAGAACTGAAGAACACAGTACACGTTGAGAAGTTGAGAGACCAGATCTATGATCTGCCTGAAAAGGAAAGAGAGCATGGTTATTGAAATGGTCAGGTTCCAATTTGGGACTGTCTTGACTTGAATCATGATGTTGAATATACGTACACTCTACTTACGCATCAGAAGTAAACATGAAGCCGATTACTGTTTTAGTAGAGATCAGCATGATTCCCTGAATTACTGCCATTGAACCTAGAGCATGGGACAGAGGAAAAAGACCAAGCACTACTGCAAAATAACTACTAGTTTGTCAAAGTAATTATTGTCAATTTAGTTCACCATAGATCACCATAGATGGTTTAAATAAGGGCCATATGAGCTGGGGGAAGTGTGTGACTGACCTGAGAGGGCGAGGGACACCTTGCTGGTGAGGATGGCCCCAGCTGTGTCTCCGGCCCCCAGGGCGTTCCCCACACGAACACATGCTGCAGCCTGGATCCCCAGGGGGAACTTTACCAGCACAACACAACACGTTATCTAGACGCCTCTTAAACAGCTTGCTGTCTTAGTCTAACCATGCCTCAAACAAAGTTAATGTGTGTTTTCTCCTCAAATTTTACTTTGACCTGTAGCCTACAATTTTGAGTTATTTTTCAACTTATTTGGACTGGATAGCCAGGGCATTGGGTTTTGTTTGGTTTCCATGATAAGACTGTTAGGGTGGGTGTGTAAGGAGTTCTGTACACAGTACCATGTAGTTGATGAAAGCCAGCATTATGACTACGTGTTGAGCAGCCAGGTCCACTTCACTCAGCATGCCTGAGAAAGAGAGAAGGAAAGAGAGAGGGGGAAGAATGCAGAGGTGGATGTTACATAAATATGGTTGTTTTGGCCTTTTGAATGTGACTGTTCATTGGTTCATTGGTGTTAACCTTAAGAGCTGAAATGTACCTGCAAGGAACCCCCCAAGCTCATAGATCCACCATTCGAAACACAGCATCAGTGTACTGGGGATGGCTAGTTTCATATAAGAGCCCCACTCCTGCAGCGCTTCTGTGGTCCAGCCTGTAGGGAGAGACAATGGCCTGTTCATCCCAACACAAACCAGTCGATTTCAGTGGGTCACATTCATCAGGCACAATCACAGAGATGTGGACGTTCTATTACCTCCCCATGTTTTCACATGTAGCTTCTTCCAACAAATGTAAGCAAATAAGAAGGAACATATGTAGAGTTGGGAAAGCGTATTAGCTGCTGCCGACCCTCTAGAAAACAAACACACACAAACAAAGAAACAAAAACACACTCCATGAAATGATAATGAGCATTGCATACTTACTGGTACATACTTGATACTCTGACTATGTTAGTGACTGTTAAGAATATAGCACTGTTATCAATGTGTATTGTGTGAGCACACCTACACAACTCCCAGGTCCATCCAGTAGAGCAGGATATAGTTTGTCACCACGTTGGCGATGTTGGCCGCTGCTGCTGTGTACATCTGAGGCAGTATTATCCCCTGAGCACAGAAACACACTCGTTGATATGATTATAAACATCAGATTCACACCTATGATTGTCTTACTCCTTAACCCAGATGATATACAAGAGACTGGGATGAGGATGCCATCATAGAAATAACAATGAATAGAAAGGGCGTCTCCATATAAGTCATTGATGGCATAATGGGTGGACTGGCAGCCATTTTGAGTGTACCCATGCCAGGAAGTAAAATCAGGAAGTGTACCCTTCAATCTGTGCTGTGATTTGTTGAGTCAACTCAACTGATTTTACAAAAAAAAAACATGAGCCACATCAGTTAGCATCATTTGAATGAACATGCTACATTACCATGGTAATCCAGCATCACTTGATAGAACATTCCAAAATAACATGAAAATTATTGCATTACAATACCGGGGCAGCCGTTGCGAGTGTACCTATGAATTTACTAGTCAATTGCCAGGGTAAGAGCTTCCAAGGCCATTCTATTCATTCTTATTTCTATGGATGCGATGAGGTGTGAGAAACAAAACAAGTCATGTGTAGCCCAGCTGCACGGTCAGTGTACCTGGTTTTGGAGATAAGAAGCCTGAAGTTGATGCAGGAAAATAGCCTGAAATAAAGAGATACAGAGTAAATTACAAAGACAGGGACGAGAGGATGTTTAATGCAATTTAATGAGAAAACACTAAATGTACTATTCATCTAATAAGGATAGGTTAATGGAGCCGGCGAGTTGAAAACAGACTAAATTGAAGACACTCTAAACAAGTGGGTGTTTGATAAAATAGACAACTCACCGGCACTGCAGGTAGGTAGGCGATGACATACAGCTGTGCTATCCTAAAATACAGAGCATATATTCACTGTTAAATCACACTAAATTACTACACGTGCTTCCATGTATTGACCCTATACACACCACATACTGCTACACTCTATCCATTTACCATTATGTTGTCCATAAAAATCCCCTATTCAGGCAGCAGAGTCAAAATGTTGATTGCGTCTAGAAACGAACAGCAAGCTGTACATCTCATTGAGTAAGTCAATTGGCTGTGAAAACATTGCCGGCGTTTCCACTGAATGGAGTGTTTGTGGAATTGCAGGTTGCCACATTTGATGCTGAGAGCAGCCAGAAATGGTGTTACTGCAGCTAAGAGAATGAAGAGTTATGGTCTCCCCAACTAGCATACAAACAAGCACATATCTTTACCCAGCATCAGAGGCACGGCGCCGTGCATCGGCTGTATCTGTGCTTTGCTCTGGTCTGAGTCATACAGTGTGAGTAGGGCCTCATATTTTTCCTGACCATGTGACCTGATCAGGAACAACAAGTGTTAAACATATCAAAATATATTTTATATTTGAGATTCTTCAAAGTAGCCACCCTTTGCCTTGATGACTGGGGTTCCTGAGTGGTGCAGCGGTCTAAGGCACTGCATCTCAGTGCTAGAGGTGTCACTACAGATCCTGTTTCAATTCCAGGCTGTATCACAACTGGCTGTGATTTGGAGTCCCATAGAGTGGCGCACAATTGGCCCATTGTCGTTAGGGTTTGGCCGGGGTAAGCCGTCATTGTAAATAACAATTTGTTCTTAACTGACTTGCCTAGTTAAAGAAAGGTTAAAAAAAGACAGCTTTTGCTTTTCCAACAGTCTTGAAGGAGTTCCCACATATGCTGAGCACTGCTTTTCCTTCACTCCTCGTTCCAATTCATCCCAAACTATCTCAATTGGGTTGAGGTCGGGTGATTGTGGGGGCCAGGTCATCTGATGCAGTACTCCATCACTCTCCTTCTTGGTCAAATAGCCCTTACATAGCCTAGAAGTGTGTTTTGGGACATTTTCCTATTGAAAAACAAATGTTAGTCCCAATAAGCACAAACAAGATGGGATGGTATATCGCTGTAGAATGCTGTGGTAACCATGCTGGTTAAGTGTGGCTTGAATTCTAAATAAATCACTGACAGTGTCACCAGCAATGCACCCCCACACCATCACCCCTCCTCCTCCATGTTTCACGGTGGGAACCATGCATACAGAGATAATCCATTCAGCTACTCTGCGTCTCCCAAAGATACAGTGGTTGGAACCAAAAATCTCAAATTTGGACTCAGTCCAAAACAGATTTCCACCGGTCTAATCTCAATTGCTTGTGTTTTTTGGCCCAAGCAAGTCTCTTCTTATTATTGGTGTCCCTTAGAAATGGTTTCTTTGCAGTAAATCGACCATGAAGGCCTGATTCATGCAGTCTCCTCTGAACAGTTGATGTTGAGATGTGTCTGTTACTTGAATTCTGTGAAGCATTCGTTTGGGCTGCAATTTCTGAGGCTGGTAACTCTAATGAACTTATCCTCTGCAGCAGAGGTAACTCTGGGTCTTCCTTTCCTACGGCGGTCCTCGTGAGACAGTTTCATCATAGCGCTTGATGGGTTTTGCGACTGTACTTGAAGAAACTTTCAAAGTTCTAGAAATTTTCCACATTGACTGACCTTCATGACTGACCATTACTGACCTTCAAATGTATAAACTTTTGACTGGTACTGTACATTACTGCTTTACCCACTTCATATGTATATAGTGTATTCTAGTCAATGCTCATCCTATATAAATACTGCTGTGCACACCTTCTCTATTCATATACTATCAATACTATCTATACACGCCAGCATATACATATATATTTATATTCTGGACTCTGACATTGCTTGTTCTGATATTTCTTAATTGCTTTCTTTTAATTTGGTTGAATTTGTGTGTATTGCTTTATATTGTTAGGTATTACTGCACTGTTGGAGCAAAATCCATAATAATTTCCCTGCATCTGCAATAACATCTGCAAAATATGTGTTTGCGACAGATATGTACGTGATCATTTCTCGGGCCGACTCTTTTCTCTGTATACATCAATGATGTCGCTCTTGCTGCTGGTGATTCTCTGATCTATCTCTACGCAGACGACACCATTCTGTATACATCTGGCCCTTCTTTGGACACTGTGTTAACAAACCTCCAGACGAGCTTCAATGCCATACAACTCTCCTTCCGTGGCCTCCAACTGCTCTGAAATGCTAGTAAAACTAAATGTATGCTCTTCAACCGATCACTGCCCGCACCTGCCCGCCCATCCAGCATCAGTACTCTGGACGGTTCTGACTTAGAATATGTGGACAACTACAAATACCTAGGTGTCTAGTTAGACTGTAAACTCTCCTTCCAGACTCACATTAAGCATCTCCAATCCAAAATTAAATCTAGAATCGGCTTCCTATTTCGCAACAAAGCATCCTTCACTCATGCTGCCTAACATACCCTCGTAAAACTGACTATCCTACCGATCCTTGACTTCGGCGATGTAATTTACAAAATAGCCTCCAACACTTTACTCAGAGAATTGGATGTAGTCTATCACAGTGCCATTTGTCACCAAAGCCCCATATACTACCCACCACTGCGACCTGTATGCTCTCGTTGGCTGGCCCTCGCTACATATTCGTCGCCAAAACCACTGGCTCCAGGTCATCTATAAGTCTTTGCTAGGTAAAGCCCCGTCTTATCTCAGCTCACTGGTCACCATAGCAACACCCACCCGTAGCACGCGCTCCAGCAGGTATATTTCACTGGTCATCCCCAAGCAATACTCCTCGTTTGGCCGCCTTTCCTTCCAGTTCTCTGCTGCCAATGACTGGAAACAATTGCAAAAATCACTGAAGCTGCAGTATTGTATTTCCCCTCACTAACTTTAAGCACCAGACTGTCAGAGCAGCTTACGATCATTCCACCTGTAACAGCACATCTGTAATAGCCCACCCAACTACCTTATCCCCATTATGTTTATTTTTTCCCTCCTTTGCTCCCCAGTATCTCTACTTGCACATTCATCTTCTGCAACATCTATCACGCCAGTGTTTATTGCTAAATTGTAATTATTCCGCCACTATGGCCTATTTTTGCCTTGCTTCCCTAATTTACTACATTTGCACTCACCTGTATATAGATTTTTTTTATGGTGTTAATGACTGTACGTTTTCTTTATCCCATGTGTAACTCTGTGTTGTTGTTTGTGTCGAACTGCTTGATTTATCTTGGCCAGGTCGCAGTTTGAAAATGAAAACTTGTTCTCAACTGGCCTACCTGGTTAATTAAAGGTGAAATATTTTTTTTTGAAATAGCATTGACTTTATGTTTTGAATTTTGACACTGTAGGTGTTACCTGGCCACTTCAAGCTCCTGGCCCAGAGCAGCAGGATAGACTGGGTGTTTGAGGAGCATGGCCCAGCAGGGGAGACAGAAGAGCAGCAGGATCAACACACTCCTCTGGAGAATACCCCCACACGCTGCAGGTTCTTACCACCAAATGTCTGCTCAGACCCACAGACACACACACAACACACACACAGACCAGACAACACACACACATACGACACACAACACACACACACACACACACACCACACACACACACACCACACACACACACACACACACACACACACACACACACACACGACCAGCACACACACACCACACAACACACACACACACACACACACACACACACAACACACACCCCCACAGTAGTGAAGAACATAAGACATTATCGTTAGGGTCACAGACTGTGACAGTTGCATATATTTCAACAGGAACGTATACTTCAACTACTGCATGTTTCATATACATGTACATACCTGAGATACCAAAGTGTCACATGCTAAGGCAAGTCCACCTCCTGTTGCTGCAGTCGTAACATTAATAGTCTGAAGAAGACCATCAAACACATTTACAGCACACGATTACATTAAGATTCACATTCTTACAGTATGTTGATGGTTTTTTATGATAATTGATTATTGATTATTACTATCCCCTTCCTTGTGGTTCTTCAAAGGAATGCCAGAATCTGTAGGGACCTGAGGTGATGTTGTAATATTTCTTTCCATTCTCCCTCCTTTCCTCTCCAACCACATACAGAGGAGACATTTTCTTATCTCAGCTGATAGATCCCAGCAGAGTACACAACATAGCCAGAGGATTGACTCACCGCGCAGGCCAGGCCATAGCCAGCTAACACTGCATTCCCCAGGCGACCACAGAACATAGTGATGACAAACGGAAGCAGGTAGTTTAGGATTCGAGACAGCAGCTAGAGGAAGAAAACACTCATAAACAATAACAAACACCCCACTGGGCAAAAACCCAAGAATCTATGTGATGATGGTGAATCAACGTTGAAAACTCATTGGATTTGCTAAAAGTCATCAACGTAAAGACATTTCACCTCACTTTGAACCTAAATCCAATGACATGGTGAAATGTTTTGTTGATTTCACGTTGAATTCACAATAGTTGACAACTCAACCAAATGTAAATCCAAACTAGACGCTGAACTGACGTCTCTGCCCAGTGGGAGAGACATTACTTCTAAGTCAATCAAGAGAAATATACTTGAAACACTAGTTCTGATGGGCTTTAGTGTCCCTCGGAGTGTACTTTGAATAAATCATAGTGCCATTAGTATGCACTGCACAGTACATCCTGTAGCCTGTTTGGAGCTATCCACTCCAAACAGGGCCACACAATAGTTGTGTCCCAAATAGCACCCTATATTCCCTTTATAATGCACTACCTGGTCAAAAGTAGTGTTCTATATAGGGAGTATATGGTGCCATTTGGGAAACACACAATAACACACAACAGGCTAGGTGGGCAGTGCCAGTCCTTACCAAGGGTCCAGTCATGCGGAGAATGTGGTAGAACTCCTCTCTGTGTGCCAGGGGGATTCTGTGTCTTACCCAGCGGCAGCAGAACAGTTTGTCACTAGACTCCTCCATTATAGGTAAATTAGAATTAGAAGTGGGCCCAGATGCCAGTGTCGGCCCAGAGTCTTCCATCCCAGCCTCTGTGTCTGTGTGTGTCCCCTCTCAGTCCTCAATAGTGTTACTGTTGGGATTGTGCTGTAACTCCCCTGTCACTGTCAGCCAGACAGCTCCTCTGCAGCTGTGTAAGCACTGCTCTGGTCAGCAGGTCACCAACGCAAAGTTTCAACATCCCAAAAGGCTTACATATTAAATACAAGCGTGAAGCATCTCAAGTGCCTTGTCATTGCATAATAGAAGGACTCAGATTAACAGAACAACACGTTCAACCCAAAATACAGTACCAGTCAAAGGTTTGGACACATCTACTTATTCAAGGGTTTTTCTTTATTTTTATTTGCCTTGATGACAGCTTTGCACACTCTTGGCATTCAACAAGGACCAAGCTGGAAGAGATACAGACCAATAAACACCAGTATTTCTATTGCAGGTCTTTTAACTGAATGACTAATACTTGTTGGGTATTTATGCTTTGTTTGTATCAAATGGATGGGGAGTGCCAACAGAGAGAAACATAATGATTTACATACATGCAATTAACCTTATCATCATCCTCTTTCCTCAATGTGAAAAGAAATGAGATAGGTGATTAAGAGCATACAGTGATCGTTGATAATATTTTTATGACAACAATCTTAGCTTCTGACCAAGCAATCCACCTCAACTGCAAAGTCAAGTTCAAACTATTCAACTAGATGTGTGTCTATCATTGTGAAGGATGTAGCATCAAATGTTAAAGAGTCTGACAATCTCCCTTGTCAGAGCAGCAAAGATCACCCGGTCAGTACACTGGCATAAAGCAATAGAAGATCCAGCCTGCTTCATTTACCTGGCCATCTGTAACATTGCGATAGCAGACGGTAATGCAAATGGGAAAAATATATCTTATGGATGGAATATATCCGCATATTCTCATAAACACTTTATGGAAACGTGACTGTTGTCTGAAGTTTGTTTATGGAGGAGAATTACAAACCAAAACCAGTAGACACACCCACAAACTATGAAGACACCTATCAGGTAGAGAGAACTGATGACAGTGACAGGGAGATGTAATATCTAACTGCACTCCCACTCTCTCAGCACTGGAGGGGGCAACAGGGCTGTAAATACCTGGAGGGATGAAAGCTGTCTAAAATCTCAACAGTTATCAAAAGGTTCCAAAAGGGTTCTTCAGCTGTCCCTGATAGGAGAACCCTTTTTGGTTCCAGGTAGAACCATTTTGGGTACCATGTAGAACCCTTCTACGTGAAAGCCAAAATGGTTCTACCTGCAACCAAAAGGGGTTCTTCAAAGGTTTCTCCTATGGGGAGAGTGTACTGTGTCAGTCTCTGGACCAAGCCTGACTAAATCCATCAGGCCACATCAAACATAATGTGCTGTGTCACTTGTCATCTTGTTGTTTCCCCTCTGATGCCCATCTGTTATCATGTAGTTCACAATCTCCTGGACTGATGATGGCACTTCATAACCCTGCTCTCCTCGCCTCTCTCTCTCTCTCTCTCTCTCTTGTTTGGACAGCTTAGAAACACAGGAACAGAGATATGTGAAGAGGAGACACAGTGGGAAGATTGGATGCAGCGTGGGAATCAAACCCTCGGGTCTCCATGGTCATTATACAGCTGATATGCTAAGAGCTGGCAGTGTTACCACTTGACCACAGGCACTGCAGCTATGACATATTATTGTCCCCTGGCTTCCTCCTCTAGGTCTCAGCCGCCAGGATGAAAATAAACCCCCTGGTAAGAGCCCTTCCCCCGCTTCTCTTCCTGGGCTGTTTGTGTCAACTAGCAGCAGGTCAATAAAAAACAACCCTCCTTCCTTCCAAAAAACACTACTGATATCTACCTCTCCACCAAGGAAACTATCCCCTTTCAGCACTAAGACAATGTTTTTCCAGTACATTGAGTACCAGTGCTTGGTGTAAAATGTATTTACCCTGTTATAGATGGGTATGTTTCATGTCTGAGTTGTGTATGCAGTAAACCGAGTTAAACAGGAAACACAAACAAAATAGAACAGAAGAATAAAAGCCTTGGAGGAAAGCCAACACGAGTCACCCAACCAAATTATAGTATTTTCCATAAATTATACAGCATGTCATATTCAGATGATATAAATGACAAACAGAAATAAAAAGCTACTGTAAGTACAGTACATTAAAAACACCCATGTACAGTAATCATGTCTGTTGTTTTTATAATAGTACCATAACAAATTATATGTTCTCTTGTCTTGGATGTACTGTAAGGGCCCGATTCTGACTTAGGAAATGTAGTTGGTATTCAGACTTAACTTATACAGATAAATAACAGGCATAGCCACGGGAAGATTTTTGGGGGTGGGGGTGCTGCGATCTTCTCACAGGGGGGTGCAGAATTATAATTTTTAGCCCCTGCTACATCGGTCCACTAATACAGGACTAGTAAAGGCCCTGTGCACTACTTTTGTGAGAAAAAATATATTTTCAAATATGATTATTTTTATTCATATGTGTTTAATTCAGATTTTCCCATGGCTATGGTAATAGCTTTGCAGGCGTGGTTCCCTTGCACACACTGAATACATTTAATTCAACCGCTGAAAATCCTCCCACTTGTTAGCCAACAGATTTTCTCGTAGAGTTTTCATTCATTTGGGTTTTCAGTACATTTATCTTAAGCCATCCCTTTAAATATGGTGTATCTGTAATTTGAAATTTGTCGGCAAACTAGAATACACATGGAGAACTGGTTCAGAATATAGGTATCAATTAAAGAAAGCCATGTAAATATATGCATATTCCTCTCAGTTTCAGCACCAAATGGTAGATTTAAAAACTCTCTGATCCTGTAGATTATTTAGGTACATTTCTGAGTTGGGAAAGTATGTATGAATCATAAAAAAAACAGTCTTGGAGAGCCTTTACTCACAAAATATATTGATGAATTAAAAACAGTTGTTTGATTCATCCTGAAAGTTGTCATATTCAAGTTCAATCCATTAAATATTAGAAGGTGGAAAAAAGTGTACAATAAGTGTTAAACAATAGTCCTATAAATTTACCCTAATCCTCACTAGTAATAGAACTAAATGACAATGGTCCAGTTGTTATGAACCACGTGTCAGGCTCCAGGTTTAACATGCTATGTGTGGTCTAAGAGCTGCAGGTTAGTCTCAGTAAAGGAAGGGAACATTCTCAACTCTAAATCTTCTTCTGTAAACAAGTAGTAAGGGTGCTTGGAACAAGAAATCTAACACATGAAAAAAAAAGCTATTTCATCTTTGTGTTTATTTTCTTTAACTCATAGTAGCAACGTGTTATTAAACCATATGCATACGTTTGGGCTTGTGCCCTCTTCAGGTTAACCTAGGCGAGGGGAACAGGGTGAATGTCAGCAGTCTGTGTGTACAGGACGTGTCCCAGGCCGACCACCAGGTCACCTTCACCTGCCAGCTAAAGAGAGATCCCAGCGTCAAAGCCTCTGTGATGCTGATTGTCCACTGTGAGTACTGATCAGATCCTCCTCTCCACCCTCTCCGAGTTGGGCATCTCCGGCGCGGCCCACGCTTGGATTGCGTCCTACCTGACAGGTCGCTCCTACCAGGTGGCGTGGCGAGAATCTGTCTCCGCACCACGTGCTCTCACCACTGGTGTCCCCCAGGGCTCTGTTCTAGGCCCTCTCCTATTCTCGCTATACACCAAGTCACTTGGCTCTGTCATATCCTCACATGGTCTCTCCTATCATTGCTATGCAGACGACACACAATTAATCTTCTCCTTTCCCCCCTCTGATAACCAGGTGGCGAATCGCATGTCTGGCAGACATATCAGTGTGGATGACGGATCACCACCTCAAGCTGAACCTCGGCAAGACGGAGCTGCTCTTCCTCCCGGGGAAGGACTGCCCGTTCCATGATCTCGCCATCACGGTTGACAACTCCATTGTGTCCTCCTCCCAGAGTGCTAAGAACCTTGGCGTGATCCTGGACAACACCCTGTCGTTCTCAACTAACATCAAGGCGGTGACCCGTTCCTGTAGGTTCATGCTCTACAACATTCGCAGAGTACGACCCTGCCTCACACAGGAAGCGGCGCAGGTCCTAATCCAGGCACTTGTCATCTCCCGTCTGGATTACTGCAACTCGCTGTTGGCTGGCCTCCCTGCCTGTGCCATTAAACCCCTACAACTCATCCAGAACGCCGCAGCCCGTCTGGTGTTCAACCTTCCCAAGTTCTCTCACGTCACCCCGCTCCTCCGCTCTCTCCACTGGCTTCCAGTTGAAGCTCGCATCCGCTACAAGACCATGGTGCTTGCCTACGGAGCTGTGAGGGGAACGGCACCTCCGTACCTTCAGGCTCTGATCAGGCCCTACACCCAAACAAGGGCACTGCGTTCATCCACCTCTGGCCTGCTCGCCTCCCTACCTCTGAGGAAGTACAGTTCCCGCTCAGCCCAGTCAAAACTGTTCGCTGCTCTGGCACCCCAATGGTGGAACAAACTCCCTCACGACGCCAGGTCAGCGGAGTCAATCACCACCTTCCGGAGACACCTGAAACCCCACCTCTTTAAGGAATACCTAGGATAGGATAAAGTAATCCTTCTAATCCCCCCCCCCTTAAAAGAGTTAGATGCACTATTGTAAAGTGGTTGTTCCACTGGATATCATAAGGTGAATGCACCAATTTGTAAGTCGCTCTGGATAAGAGCGTCTGCTAAATGACTTAAATGTAAATGTAAAATGTAAATGATGGACAGACATCTATCATACTCCGAGTCCTCATTCTCAGTCCTCATTCTTAGGAAGCATGGATCAGAATATGAGGGAATTAAGCATGAGTGCTTTCTCAATTGTACTCACTCGTGTTCTAAAACACCAGTCTCAACGTCAACGGTGAAGAGGTGACTCCAGGATGCTGGCTTTCTAGGCAGAGTTGCAAAGAAAAGCCATATCTCAGACTGGTCAATAATAAGAAAAGATTAAGATGGGCAAAAGAACACAGAGACAGAGGAACTCTGCCTAGAAGGCCAGCATCCCATAGTTACCTCTTCACTGCTGACGTTGAGACTGATGTTTTGCGGTACTATTTAATGAAGCTGCCAGTTGAGGACTTGTGAGACGTCTGTTTCTCAAAAATGTACTTGTCCTCTTGCTCAGTTGTGCACCGTGGCCTTCCACTCCTCTTTCTATTCTGGTTAGAGACCGTTTGCGTTGTTCTGTGAAGGGAGTAGTACACAGCTTTGTACGAGATCTTCAGTTTCTTGGCAATTTCTCGCATGGAATAGCCTTCATTTCTCAGAACAAGAATAGACTGACGTGTTTCAGAAGAAAGTCTTTGTTTCTGGCCCTTTTGAGCCTGTAATCGAACCCACAAATGCTGATGCTCCAGACACTCAACTAGTCTAAAGAAGGCCAGTTTTATTGCTTCTTTAATCAGTACCACAGTTTTCAGCTGTGCTAACATAATTGCAAAAGGGTTTTCTGGTGATCAATTAGCCTTTTAAAATGATGAACTTGGATTAGCTAACACAACGTGTCAATGGAACACAGGAGTGATGGTTGCTGATAATGGGCCTCTGTACGCCTATGTAGATATTCCATTAAAAATCTATTTAAAAAAATCTAATTTCCAGCTACAATAGCCACTTACAACATTAACAATGTCTACACTGTATTTCTGATCAATTTGATGTTATTTTAAAGGACAAAAATGTGCTTTTCTTTCAAAACAAGGACATTTATAAGTGACCCCAAACCTTTGAACGGTAGTGTACATTTACAATAGAATTCATAGCATGATACATCTATTTATGCCTTAGCACACACTCAATTAAGTTGGAAAGCCCTATTGATCCCTATCATAATATAATATTCCTCTCCTCCTCCTGATCCCTCTATTCCTCTCCTCCTCCTGTTCCTCTTCTCCTGCTGTCCTCACAGATCTGTCAGGTACAGACAATGTGACAGTGGAGCAGTTCAGTGACATGGTGCTGTCCTGTCCCATCTACGCCAAACCCCCTGTGACGGTGTCGTGGCTGCTGGATGGGAGGACCTAGAGCTGGTCGGCGGTGGGGCAGAAGCCAAAGTCACCATCACCAAGGCCCTAAGGGACCTCCACCCAGGACTTTTCAACTGCATGGCAACAACCACAGAGTATGGAGACACCACCAAGTTCTTCCGGCTCACTATGGAAGGTTAGAGCTGTCATGGAGAGATCAGAGAGAACTGAATGGTGCTATTATACTGTGGTAAACATACAGTTCAAGTCTGGGTTAAACTCAGATTATTGTCATTTCTATCACCTGAACAATAGGTCATTTTCTGAGAGAGGTAGCTTGTGAAATTATAGTCTGTCTGGTTGTTGTAGATGCAATAAATGATAGTCTATAAGTTTTACAGTTCGAAAGAAGATCATGTTAATACCTTCATAAACATAGTTCAAGTCTGGGATACTATGACATTAGTACCATCATTTCTATCAGAACAAACAGACAGGACAACATGTGCTTTTCTGAGAGAGCTTGTGAAATGACTGTCTGCTTGTTGTATTGTAACGTTCTATACATTGCCTTGGAAATAATAGACAACGCAGCGGGAAGTGCCGGACCCAAAGTTAAAAGTTAATCTAGTGTTTTCATGTGCAGAACACATTCAAATACCATACCTTTTCAGCCTGCAGCATTCCGCCCTGTAACCCACTGCTGGTTTGTTTCTGATGCAAAGCAGGGTTGGTCCCTGGATGGGAGACCAGATGCTGCTGGAAGTGCTGTAGAAGGGCCAATAGGAGGCACTCTTTTCTCTGGTCTAAAACATTTTTCCCAATGCCCCTGAGCAGTGATTGGGGACATTGCCCTGTGTAGGGTGCTGCCTTTTGGATGGGACATTAAACAGGTGTTTTGACTCTCTGTGATCACTAAAAATCCCATGGCACTTATCATTAGAGTAGGGGTGTTAACCCCGGTGTCCTGGCTAAATTGCCAATCTGGCCACCTAATCATCCCCAGCTTCCAATTGGCTCATTCATCCCCCCTCCTCTCCCCTGTAACTAGTGTTCTCTGTAAACTTAACAGGTAAAAAAAGATATACGTTTATGTCTTTCACAGTGCTGGAAGTAAGAGATATGTTCTTCAACGGTACCTACACAGTTACGGAAATGTTGTAACTAATCTAATTGTTTTCTTTTGTCTAACATCCTGCCGATAAGAAACATCATATATTTGACCTAAGTAATAAAGAACCGAAGTCTAACAATTATTTGATTTCTGGTCAATTATAAAATGAATAAGTGACTGAAGGAACTTATTTTCTATTATATTCTTTGCTTATTGAAAGCTTGTCACCTTGCCAGGTCTTACCATGCCTGGATCCTGGCAGATAAATGCTAATGACTCATCTACACTCTCATGAATGTGATTCCATAAAGTTCCATATTGATGGCCAGCATGCGAAGTGCAGAAACAAGGGCTCGTCCTGCAGCTCTTCTTTTGAGATCCAGGGGAATAAAACCACTAAAGCCAGTTAAATATTGACGAAATCAGATCAGATGAGACCATGCAAGCTGGCAGTCAAATCCAAAGACGTAGCCAGTATGGGAATCGTCTGAGAAATGATAGGCTCAGGTGCGTGACCTTTCGTGGCTTGGGTGCATGACCTTTTTTCTAAAGGGCATTTATTTAAATCCATTTTAAGGCAATTCATTTTTTGTCCTCTGAGTTTAAATAGATAACAGCGACAGAATTAATCATATTTTCAAAAGAGAACATTTTTTAAAAGTATTCTGATGGAAACCACTATATAATGAATACATGAAGTAATCTAAAGAATTTATTTCCAAAGTTTATTTCCCTTCTACATTTTTGGAAACTAATAGTAGCCTCTGTAAAGAAAGCACAGCAGTATGTGTGTCCCACGCTGGATTGTCAGGGGAAACTTTATCTGTATGGCCTTCATCATTGGGGTAATGTGCTTCAGCGGAGTGTGTGTGAGAGAGACTGGCTGGCCCTCAGAGGAATCTATCTATCTATATCTATATCTCTCTCATTCACCGGGCTGTTTATCTAGGCAGAGTTTAAAGCATTTCCTCCCTGCTGTGGCATCCAGAATTCACCGGCAAGATCACAGGACAAATTAAGCTTTGGATTTGTGTCCAGGAATAACAATCCCAGTGATTCAGCACTGGCACGTGGTTGCACGCTCTGAAACTACCTGCCATAGAGAGTTTTAGTAGAGAGTTCTTTTGGCGCGAGATAATTCTGGAAAAGTATGAGCTGGAACGTTACTGCTGTGCAAGTAGACGTACAGTATGTGTCCTGTGAATAAGAATTTTGATGTACTAGTCAATTATATTTGCGTAACTCACAACGAACAAAACATGATCTGCTGCTGCATGCCTTCTGAGTTCTCTACTCCCCTGTTTGGCGGCCTTATACTTCTGTTTCACAACCAAGACACGCAGTCGCATATTTCCTCAGTCTTTATGAGCACTGAAGTGCTGCGCTGCTAGGGGCTATTTCAGGCCACATTCTACAAATCATAACAACCACTTTCAGTGGGACTCCATAGTGGTCTTGAGATCACTTTCTATCAAGTACATGGATTACCTAACATGTTACAAAGGTCACCTATACAGTGCCTTCAGAAAGTATTCAGATGCCTTGACTTCTTCCAAATTTTGTTAGGTTACAGCATTATTCTGAAATTGATTCAATAGTTTTTTCCCTCATCAATCTACACACAATTCCCCATAATGACAAAGCAACAACAGGTTTGAATTATTTAAAACAAATGTTTAATAAAAAAAACTACTAAAATATCACATTTACATATGTATTCAGACCCTTTCTACTCAGCACTTTGTTGAAACACCTTTAGCAGTGATTACAGCCTCGAGTGTTATTGGGTATGACGCTACAAGCTTAGCACACCTGTATTTGGGGAGTATCTCCAATTCTTTTTTTCAGATCCTCTCAAGCTCTGAAAGGTTGGATGGGGAGTGTCGCTTCACAGCTATTTTCTCCAGAGATGTTAGATCAGGTTCAAGTTCGGGCTCTGGCAGGGCCACTCAAGGACATTCGGAGATTGTCTTGGCTGTGTGTTTAGGGTCGTTGTCCTGTTAGAAGGTGAACCTTTGACCCAGTCTGTGGTCCTGAGCGCTCTGGAGCAGGTTCTCATCACAGATCTCTCTGTACTTTGTTCCGTTTATCTTTCCCTCGATCCCGACTAGTCTCCCAGTCCCTGAAAAACATCCCTACAGCATGATGCTGCCACCACCATGCTTCACCGTAGGTATGGTGCCAGGTTTCCTCCTGAAGTGATGCTTGACATTCAGGCCAAAGAGTTTAATCTTGGTTTCATCAGACCAGAGAATCTTGTTTCTCATGGTTTGAGAGTCCTTTAAGTTCCTTTTGGCAAACTCAAGTGCGCTGTCATGTGCCTTTTACTGAGTAGCTTCCATCTGGCCACTCTACCATAAAGGCCTGATTGGTGGAGTGCTGCAGAGATGGTTGTCCTTCTGGAAGGTTCTCCCATCTCCACAGAGGAAATCTAGAGCTCTGTCAGAGTGACCATCGTGTTCTTGGTCACCTCCCAGACCAAGGCCCTTCTACCCCGATTGCTCAGTTTGGCCGGGCGGCCAGCTCTTGGAAGAGTCTTGGTGGTTCCAAACTTCTTCCATTTAAGAATGATGGAGGCGACTGGGTTCTTGGGAACCTTCAATGCTGCAGAAATGTTCTGGTACCCTTCTGCAGATCTGTGCCTCGACAAAATCCTGTCTCGGAGCTCTACAGACCATTCCTTCGACCTCATGGCTTGGTTTTTGCTCTGACATGCACTGTCAACTGTGGGACCTTATATAGACAGGTGTGTGCCTTTCCAAATCATGTCCAATCAATTGAATTTACCACAGGTGGACTCCAATCAAGTTGTAGAAACATCTCAAGGATGATCAATGGAACATGTTGCACCTGAGCTCAATTTCGAGTCTGAATACCAATGTAAATAAGGTATTTCTGTTTTTGGGTGGAGGCTAGTTTGAAGAATCTCAAATATAAAATATATTTGATTTGTTTAACACTTTCTTGGTTACTACATGATTCCAAATGTGTTATTTCACAGTTTTGATATCTTCACTATTATTCTACAATGTAGAAAATAATACAAATAAAGAAAAACCCTGGAATGAGTACGTGGTACTACTGGTACTGTATGTGCTGAGACGTGTGTGTGTGTCGAGTGCGTTGTTGTCTTTCCAGTCCCCTCTCTCCCGCTGTGTGAGACATATTTCAAAGTGATTGCATGGCATGATGGCCCTCTGCTGTGTTGTCGACCATTTAAGGGAATAGCTTTGCAGCCAAAGAAATCAAGTGCAATTACTCAAACTGAATGAGATGGAAGTCACGACTCCTATCATAGCCCAAAGGAACAACCCTGCCAGGTTTCAAAAAGCCTTTACAATTAAGGGAATTCTTTATGTGGCTAGAATAGAGGTAATGGTGGAACTCTAATAAACTATTCAGAAGAACAATAGTTACTACATACTGTAGGCCTGGTAACTGTGGAGGAAGATAAATAGAGTTGCAGTGATCATAATCCCTATACTATCAAGTCTAGAAAGCTTGTGTTTTGCCTCAGAGTGTATTTGATGGAGAGGTAAATGTTCGTTTGACTTTGAAATTACCAGTGACAATGAGTACATGAGTCTTATAGGGATACTGCTTTCATTCCAGATATTGATCGACCCAGATGGGCTTGGCAGTATGACAAATGGTGTCAAAAAGTAGGCAATACTTTCTACAGACTTCCTGTGAACTAACTTTTCTCCCCATAAATATATCCATGAATATATCAAAGACAAATGAGATTCATAACAACAAGGATAAGGACACAGGAAGTCAAAATAAGACTGCGAGGGGTTCAATTTCAGGGTTAAGTTTGACAATGTACCAGTTTGACAATCTGGTAAAGCTTTCCAAATAGCTGTGGATTAGCATAAATATTAAGAAGAGGTCTGCACAAAGCTGTGTGATTATGGGCTTGATGGAGTCATTAGAACGATGGGACGTTTATCAAGGAACGTTGGACCAAATTGAGCGTTTGTCTGTGCTCTTTTTTTTTATTACTGACAGGATAGTGAGAGATGGTTGAAGTCCATTAACACAATGAGAGGAAACTATATCATATAAACAAATGTTTCCACTACATTAAAACTGTACAAAATGTTCAATTTGATTTCTGCAGCAGTGTAACTCTGACCATACATTTTTCCTCAAGATAGAATAGCATGACAATAAATAAACAAATATCACTTAATTCACATAAATTATGTAAAATATTGAATGACAATTTTTTTGTCCTTCCCACCACATTTTATAGGAAACAGGCCAGCTGAAATCAGAATTACTGTAAATGGCGTACTGTACAACACTCAATGGTAGTGTCGTTGAAAATACAGTGAGTACCATACAGTGTACAACACATTATATTGATGGGAATGATAAGTTCAGACATCGCCACGATCAGATGACATTGTCATGATCAAGATACAAATCACAAATCCAACTGTATATCATCCTATCAACAGTATTCACCCTCAGACCAGGACATTGTTGCTGGTATGTTATTGACATTATTATAGGGATGGGGATACAGACACTTTGTATGTTTTAAATATAGCTACTGTTCTGTCATTAGTTTAGTAAGCTTAGGTACCGGCCCAAAGGTGTGTTACTCTATGTGGTTCAATAAAAGAGGAAAGCAAATAACGGACTCTCTCTCACTCTCTCTCACTCTCTCTATGCTTCTGATTTCCTGCCAACAGAGAGGATTCTTCTCCAGTCAATGGGGTTTGAAGCTTAACCCTGAGACAACTCTAAAGCTCTTGCTCTTTCTCAACAGTTATAAAAACCTTGCCAGTGCAATTCTTGGTGAGACACTCGTGTTAAATCTGACCCATATGAGAGCACACTACTACTCCTGCCTTTAAGAGCACACTACTACTCCTGCCTTTAAGAACACACTACTACTCCTGCCTTTAAGAACAACACTACTACTTCCTGCCTTAAAGAAACAAACAGTACGACTCCTTGCCTTAAGAAGGCACACTACTTACTCCTGCCTTTAAGAGCACACTACTATCTCCTAAAAACTACTACTCCTGCCTTTAAGAGACCACAACTACTTCCTGGCTTTAAGAACACACTACTATCTCCTTTAGCTACTCCTCTTAAAGAACACACTACTACCTGCCTTAGATCCCCTCTTAGAGCACCACTACTATGCTTTAAACACACTTTACTACTCCTGCCTTAAGAACACACTACTACTCCTGGTCCTTTTAAGAAGCACACACTACTCTTGAACACCATACTCCTTGCCTTTAAGAAAACACACTACTACTCCTGCCTTTAAAACACCACTACCTACTCCTGGCCTTTTAAGAGCACACTACTACTCCTGCCTTTAAGAACACACTACTACTCCTGCCTTAAGAACAACTACTTACTCCTGCCTTTAAGAGCACACTACTACTCCTGCCTGTTAAAGAACCATACTACTCGCTGCCTTTAAAGAACACACTACTACTCCTGCTTTTACAGAGACCACTTACTTACTCCTGCCTGTTAAAAACACCACTACTACTCCTGCCTTTAAGAGCACACTACTACTCCTGCCTTTAAAGAACACACTACTACTCCTGCCTTTTAAGAAACACACTACTACTCCTGCCTTTAAGAACACACTACTACTCCTGCCTTTAGAGCACACTAAATACTCCTGCCTTTAAGAACACACTACTACTCCTGCCTTTAAGAACACACTACTACTCCTGCCTTTAAGAGCACAACTACTACTCCTGCCTTTAAGAACACACTACTACTCCTGCTTTAAGAACACACTACTACTCCTGCCTTTAAGAGCACACCTACTACTCCTGCCTTTAAGAACACACTACTACTCCTGCCTTTAAGACACACTACTACTCCTGCCTTTAGAACACACTACTACTCCTGCCTTTAAGAACACACTACTACTCCTGCCTTTAAGAGCACACTACTACTCCTGCCTTTAAGAACACACTACTACTCCTGCCTTAAGAGCACCTACTACTCCTGCCTTTAAGAACACACTACTACTCCTGCCTTTAAGAGCACACTACTACTCCTGCCTTTAAGAGCACACTACTACTCCTGCCTTTAAGAACACACTACTACTCTGCCTTTAGAGCACACTACTACTCCTGCCTTAAGAACACACTACTACTCCTGCCTTTCAGAGCACACTACTACTCCTGCCTTCAGAGGCACACTACTACTCCTGCCTTTAAGAGGCACCACTACTACTCCTGCCTTTAAGAGACACACTACTTACTGCCTTAAGGAAACTTACACTCTGCCTTTAAGAGCACACTACTACTTCCTTGCCTTTAAGAGCACACTACTACTCCTGCCTTTAAGAACACACTACTACTCCTGCCTTTAAGAGCACACTACTACTCCTGCCTTTAAGAGCAGGCAACACTGAACAACCTTTGACTTCTCCCTCCAGAATACATGGTCTTTACTTGTCGTGCTCAGGAGCATATTGGAGCTACAGGTATTTACACCATAAATACTTAATACTTGAATATAAAGAAACGTACACACACACAATAACACACACTCACAGTGCATGCATGACGCATGACTCCCTTTCAGAATATACTTCAAATGTATACAAGACAAAATACCAAGTAGATACCACGCACTTTCTCATGAATGTCAAACTCCTACTTTGGTCAAGCAATTAGGATAATAATGTAATTTTCATAATTCTACACAACAACAAAATACAATTTAAGGCAAAAGTAACTATCAGTCACGTCAAACAACCATGTTAAAAAAACACACTTTTAAAATATTTCTGTACACAGTATTTCATTATAGAAAAATATGTGAGTTGCACAGAGTGGTCAGATCTTTTCCTAACCCACCATAGTACAGTAGATATGATGACATGGTATCTCATATCAATAGACACACCCCTTCATTAGTCCCAGCGACGACCCTTACAGTTCAAGATGTAGCTTTCCTAAAATGGATGGTAGCTAGAACATTCTGAATGATGTTATTTCACCTGACAAGAAAGTTAGGATCTATTGCAAGATATACCGTTAATAGAACATATTCACGTCTAAGTGTCAGTTCCATGTTTTAGACTTCTGACAATAACACCATTCAATCAGTTGTTTCATCATTCCTCATGTGAGGTCGTCATGACTACTCGGATGTCTGACTCTATCTCATCACAACCCTGTAAAGAATTTCGGTCAATTCAGTACAACCATTCCCTCAAACAGCTTTACAAAGCACATCATACTCAGTCCATCCATACATGCCCAGGATCCTGACAGAGACGGAGTAAAGCACGTAGTTCAACATCTGCGGTTAGATATAAGATCACAACAACAGCAAGCAAATCCCGCTATCGTATCTGAGCCAGCGGGATTCAGCATTCCACAGACATTGTCACAGCCTGCAGCGAGTGTGCTGAGATACAACACATCCTTTAGGATTCAGAACTACAGAACACCAAGCACCGCGGTATACTGTAGTACTTAGATAGTGGAAAGACAGAGAAACGTTCGGCTGTCCACTCTGTCGTCGGTTCAGTGGTCATGGACCCCCTACCAGGCTGCTGTCTGAAGCCGTGTTCTGCCTCACTGACTGACTGAATGAGAGAGGGAGAGATGGATGGATGGCTATAGGGCTGAGGCTGGAGTGGGGTTAGGTCAGGTCAGCCGGGCTGAGGAACATAAGGTTAATGTCCCCAGTGTGAAGCAGCCAGAGGCCCACAGCGCTCCTGGGGACACAGACCATAGAGAGGGACAAGATGTCTGTCCTATTTCTATAAAGGATAATTGCAGGAGTCTGTCGGTGTAGCTCTGCCACCTGTCAACACAGCAGGTCAATGAACACACTGTCTGGAACATCTCCTGGTGGTGTATTGCTTGGGCTAGAACATTCCTCCATAGGTTTCAACAGGATCTCCTCTGTTACTATTCCCAGTGGGAGACGAGAGGGAGTCTTCTAGCATTTGACTGTGGTGGCGTCTGTGTGTTGATCTCCTGTTCTGCAGCAAGTGTTTCTGCACCATGATACAAATTACCAAAGTGTCTCTCTCTTTGCTTGACAAAATATAACATACTGTTTCAATAGCACTGCCACTGAAAAAACTTGGACGTAATTTGAGCTTGAGAGGCCGCATTAGGATGAATGTATGGCTGTTTCAAGCATTAGGTGAACGCTTGAGGAATATTAGACATGATCTATTGAGTCCTGGGAGTGGAGAAGCTGTTCAAGATGTGTAGAGGGCCAAGCAGCCAAGCAGTAGGTTAACACAACTGATACCAGCAGAAGATCCAATATAGGTGACAACACTGTGAAAAGAAAGAAAGATTCATTTAGTTTAGTGGTTCCTATTCCAATCAAAGCCCAAAGCCATATACAGTTGAAGTCGGAAGTTTAAATACACCTTAGCCAAATACATTTAAACTTAGTTTTTCACAATTCCTGACATTAAATCCTAGTAAAGATTCCCTGTCTTAGATCAGTTAGGATCACCTCTTTATTTTAAGAATGTGAAATGTCAGAATAATAGTAGAGAGAATGATTTATTTCAGCTTTTATTTCTTTTTCATCAACATTCCAAAAGAATCAGAAGTTTACATACACCTCAATTAGTATTTGTAGCATTGACCTTCAATTCCCTTGTTTAACTTGGTCAAAACCGTTTCATGGTACCTTCCACAAGCTTCCCACAAATTAAGTTGGGTACATTTTGGCCCATTCCTCCTACAAGAGCTGGTGGACTGAGTCAGGTGTAGGCCTTCCTTGCTCGCACACACTTTTTCAGTTCTGCCCACAAATTTTCTATTGGATTGAGGTCAGGCTTTTGTGATGGCCACTCCAATACCCTTACTTTGTTGTCCTTAAGCCATTTGCCACAACTTGGAAGTATGCTTGGGGCATTTGGAAGGACCTATTTGCGACCAGCTTTAACTATCTGACTGATGTCTGAGATTTTGCTTCAATTATGATCCACGAATTCCCTCCTCATGATGCCATCTATTGTTGTGAAGTGCACCAGTCCCTCCTGCAGCAGCAAAGCGCCCCTACAACATGATGCTGCCACCCCCCTGCTCACAGTTGGATGGTGTTTCTTCGGCTTGCAAGCATAAAACCCCCTTTTTCTTCAACATGACCGATCGGTCATTATGGCCCAAACAGTTCTATTTTGTTTCATCAGTCCAGAGACATTTCTTCAACAATCTTTGTCCCCATGTGCAGTTGCAACCGATATAGTCTGGCTTTTTTATGCGTTTTGGAGCATTGGCTTCTTCTTGCTGAGCGCCTTCCTTCAGTTATGTCGACTATAGGACTTGTATTTACTGGGATATAGATACTTTACCTGTTCTCCAGCATCTTCACAAGGTCCATTTTGCTGTTGTTCGGGTTGATGGTTGCACTTTCGCAACCCAAAGTACGTTCATCTCAGAACAGAAGGTCTCCCTTCCTGCGGATATGACGGCTGCTCGTCCCATAGGTGTTATACTTGTTTACCTTATTGTATATTGTACATATGAACGTGCGACGAGAAGCGGGTACCTTCAGCATTTGGAAAATTGCTTCCCAAGGTCTATGAACAGACTTGTGGAGTTCTACAATTTTAATGTCTGTGTGGTCTTGGCTGCATTTCTTTTGATTTCCCATGATGTCAAGCAAAAAGCGGCATAGTTGTGAGTAGGCCTTTGAATACATCCCACAGGGTACACCCTCCAATTGGATCAAATTATTTCAATTAGCCTAATCAGAAGCGCTTTTAAAGCCCATGACATAATTTTTCTGGAATTTTCCAACGCTGTTTTAAAGGCACAGTCACTTAGGTGTATGTAACTTTCTGACCACTGGAATTGTGATCACAGTGAAACTGAAATAATCTGTCTTAGCACATTGTTGGAAAAATGAACTTGTGCATGGACAAGAGAATGTCGCTGAACCGACTTTGCCAAAACTATAGTTTGTAAAAGAAATGTGTTGGATGGAAAAAAATGAGAGTTTTAATGAAACCCCAACCTAGGTGTAATTCAAAACTCGTCGACTTCAACTTATTAAGGAAGACAGTGAATATCCTTACCAACTGCGTGTTTAAATACCAACAAAAGCCAACTAATTATTTAGTTCCTACAGGCCACTGAACGTGGACACAGCACCCATACTCCAATCTCCGTAAGCAGAAACACTATCCAAATCTTATAGAATGAGGGAGTTCTCCGTGCTGATTCGGACACTCCAGTTTGCGTACTCATCAGGCCTCTATGCGGCTCTGTAAAAATTGGAAAATAGGAGCAGTGGTGCTGGCTTGAAAAACAAAGGAGCTGTTCCTCTATTATAAAGCACAAGCTACCGCAGGCCTTCATGAATATTTATGAGGGAGTATACAGACTGATCTCTGCTCTCTCTGTCTGCTCTCCCCCCTCTATTTCTCCCTTTTCGCTTTCTTTCTTTCTCCACCCCTCTATCTCTTTCATCTCTGTCCATCTTTCTGACTGCAGTCTCTCTCTCCATGTTTCAATTTCCCAGTCTAATCTCTCTCTCTCTCCATCTCTCTTCTCTTCCTCTCCCTCTCTGCACCCTCTCTCCTCCTCTCGGACAGTAAAGCTGTTATTATTCTGTTTAGCTGTATAACTCATAATGCCTGCAGCACCTACTTCAGCTGTGATGACCCTCGCACCACAAAACATAACAAAATCAAGGTSAACATTTATTGACTGCACCAGAGTACAATATGAGCAAAGGAAATCAATCTGTGTTGGAGTGAAAGCTTTACAAAGCCTTATGTTCTCAAAGGCTGAGGACACAATGCTGAAGAACCAAAGGTGAATGTCTAAATTATTCAAAATGAATCATTTATTCACATTACATAACTGCTACTATGCTGCAGTAAAGGCTACAGAAATTACACAATGGAAGAGGGACCGTATATTTTCACAGCCTCAAGTACGACAACTCAGAAACACGTTCTGGGGGGATATTTTTCAGATTGTTGCTATTATAGAGAGACAGTATGATCATATAGTTCTAGGAGTATAATATAGGGCAATTGAAATACTTTAAGTGTGAGTTCTCACCTTGGCCCTGGACAATGAGACCCTTGTCCTCCTCCTTGTCCATCCTCCCTCCATCTCTCTCTGCCTGTCAGGGTGTGGCGTCTCCACGGTGTATGGAGGCCCGCCCCCAGACACCATGGCCGCCGCCCCCTCCTCCTCCCCCGGGATCCTGGTCAGACTCTGGTTGGCTCTGGGCCCGCTCAGGCTTTACAGGCATTAGGGGTAGGGGTGTCAGGGAGGGTCAGGGATCTCTCTCACAACAAAAACCAAAAAGGACAA
>NC_036841.1:2474209-2481777 GCF_002910315.2 Salvelinus sp. IW2-2015
TCTTAATCGCCCACACCGCCTCCTACCCCGCCAGACGCTGGACTTCCCCTTCATTCGAATACTTTATGACGGAGGTCGTAACAATACATAGAATCGATCTCTGCCCTCTCCCTCTCGGTCCCTGCTTCCTCCCTCCCCCTCTCGCGCCTCATTCACTTCTCCCCTTTTCCCCTTATCTCTTTCCTCTCTCCCTCCCACCCTTATCTCTTCATCTTCCTGTCCATCTATTTCTGACTAGCCAGCTGAACGCTCTGTCTCTTCACCATGTCTTTCCAACTCTCTCCCAGTCATAACTCTCTTCTCTCTCTCCCATCTCTCTGCTACTTCCTGCTTACTACATCTCTCGGTAGGTAAAGTACTACCCTACCACTCCAAAATCCCTTCCCATCCTCCTCTGTACACGCCCCTACACTCCCCCTCGGACAGCTCCCGTCAACGCCATCGACTTCATATCAACTTAATCTCTGCTCTCTAGCTGCTTACCCACACTCAACACCTCATTTATCACTATAGCACATGCCAAGCCACCTCATCTGCAACTATCCCAGCTGCTGGCCCCACAGCCACCTGCCCCTCCAGCCCTCGCACCAACAAACACCCCATAACCAAAATCAAGCCCCCCCCCAAGCACCTCACAGTAAACCAAATACTATACTGAACTCGACCCACCATCGCGACACAGCTTACACTCCCTCCTCATGCCACGCACAAGGAAATCAAAATCCAATCTGTGTCTTGGAGATGAAAGCTTTACCAAGCCTTATGTTCTCAAACGGCACTGAGGACACAATGCTGTCAAGAACCAAAAGGTGAATGTCTTCAATTATTCAAAGAAATGAAACATCATATTATTCACATTACCATACTGCTACTAGGCATGCAGTCAAAGGCCAGGACCAGAAATTACCCAGCAACTGGAAGTAAATGGGACCGTATATGTTTCACACGGAGCACTCAAGGTACCTGACAACTCAGAAACACGTTCTGGGCAGTTGCGCACTATTTCTCTTTCTCCAGAATTGTGCATCTTGAGTACAGAGATGCACGAGCTGCGACCCTCGTCAGATTTGAACTCCCACTATATGGTTTTATCCCTAGGAGCTCATCTATTTCAATACCATCGCGCGGCAATTGAAATACTTTACTAAGAACAAGTCAACCTTTTCCGTGGTTGATGAGTTCTTCAACCTCTGGCCCTGTGACAGATGGCATTGGCTAACCCCTCTGTCCCTCCTCCTTGCTGGCCATTCCTCCCTCCATTCTCCTTCTTTCTGCCTGTCTCCCATGCGGCTTCTGCTTGGCGGTTCTCCACGGTGTATGATAGGAGTGCCCAACGCCCCCAGAACCACCCCCCATTGCGCACCCGCCGCCCCCTTCCTCCTCCCCCCGGCCAGATCCCTGGTCCAGAACTCCCAATGGTTTTATGGAACTCTGGCCACCGCTCAGTCTTAGGGTTGGGGGTGCAGCGGGAGGGTTTCAGGCTGCGGACAACAATCGCGTTACTCCTCATCACAGCATCAACTAAAGTGGTTGCGTTACAACAGGAAGTCAGGCAACACCCTTCTGGCAGAGGCCCGACAGCCGGAGACTCCCTTCCTCAGGACATGTTCCGCTCGACAGAGGAGGGCTTCCTTGTGTCTCGTCCCGGTCGGCCAAACTGCATCTGTAGGGATTCGAACAGGAGGGTTATGTTTTCACTGCATACCATCACTTAGGGAACTATGGGAAAGAGAGAGAGAGACGACTCTGAGAGATATGGAGAGAAGAGAGATTAGAAGATGACCGAGAGAGGAGAGGAGAGACGAGATGAGCCGAGAGAGAGACTTAGCTCATCACGACCGAAACGGACAGAGTACTCTGAAAAAGAGCTAAGCCTGAGACGAGATGAGAACGGAGACGATCCCACGAGTGATTGACTGCCCCCACAGAGGGAGACCAGGACGAAGACGACGAACCCGACGACACGACGCACACGAACGAGAACCAGACGCGACGAAGACGACCCATCGACCAGACCCTACGACCAGACGCGCAGAGAACTTTACGGTTACCTCGAAGAACGAGAGTTAGTCAAGAGACTACCCGTGCCAGTCTTGTTAGATAAAGAACTTAAAAAACACACAACAAGGTAGCGAAGATGGAAGGAGAGTGCCACTGGGAAACTCCACAACAAAAAATGCCCAGACCACCAGCGCCTGGAACACCTCCTCCCTCAGGCCAGCCCCCCACACTCCCCATTCAGCCCTACATCTCGAATACACAATCGACAGCTATTAGTCCGACGTCCAAATGCCATTAGCTCTCGATCGTTACAACGAAAAAGCTAGAAGAGGACTTGTACAGTCCCTGATGTCTACCTGGCCATTTTGATTCTCGGTAACTTCTATGTTCCCCGGAGTCAAGGCCTCCACAACATATATAAATCTGGGAATGCGTACCTCAGACCCAGTCATGTCTGTACACGGAAGACTGTTCCTCTGCATCGGAGCCCATAGGCTTGAGTTATCTTAATGTGAACACTGGCAGCGAAGAGATAGAACAGAGAGAGGATGAGACAGAATGGTCCAGCGATGAAGAGAGAGAGGCGAGAGAAGGAGAGAAGTAGAAGAGAAGCGCGACGAGCGACGAACGAGACGAAAGACAGCCAAGAAAGAACGAAAGACGAAAGAACGAAAAGAAGAAAGAAAGAAAAGAAGAAAGAAAGAAAGAAAGAAAGAAAGAAGAAAGAGAAGAAAGAAAGAAAGAAAGAAAGAAAGAAAGAAAGAAAGAGGGAGGGAGGGAGATAGACAGAGAGGGATGGAGGCCCACAGTCAATGTCAATGTGAGAACCAAGGAAGTGTGCGTGAGAAATAGAGGAAGGAAGAGAGAGAAAGAAAGGGAGAGAAAAAAAGAGAACGAGAGATATATAGACGGGGTGAGAAAAAGAAAGAGAGAAAGAAAAAGAGGGAGATATACACAAAGACAAAGAGTTGCGATAGAGAGCAAGAAAAATATATCCACTGTATCATGTATGTAACGTACCTCCTGCACTAGGTTCCTGAGGAAGATGGTTTTCTGTCTCAGTGGGTCATGGACCAGGCCCTCAGAGAAGAAGATCATGCCCTGGGGGAAGTTGTGTTGAGACAGCCATGACACCACACGCTGCTTCTGCATGTCTGGCCTCCCTGTGATGTAGATGATAAGATAGCCCAGGTCCTGCCAGTGTCTGGACACAAAGATAAATAGATACATTCCTCTGAGAATTATAATTTTCACTGAACATAAAGACAGACTGACATCAATAATATTCCTCTGAGATTTCTGGTTTATTTTCTTTTTTTTCCTTATTATTTCTTATGTCCAGTATGAAGGAAGTTAAAGGTACAGTGCATTCGGAAAGTATTCTGACCCCTTTACTTTTTACAGCCTTATTCTAAAATCGATTAAATAATTTTTTCTGTTATCAAGCAACACACAGTACCCCATAATGACAAAGCTAATTATTTTTTTTAAATTGCAAATTTATATAAAAAACAAAAAACTGAAATATCAAATTTACATAAGTATTCAGACCCTTTACTCAGTACTTTGTTGAAGCACCTTTGGTAGCGATTACAGCCTCGAGTATTCTTTGGTATGATGGTACAAGCTTGGCACACCTGTATTTGGGGAGTATCTCCCATTCTTCTTTGCAGATCCTCTCAAGCTCTGTCAGGTTGGATGGGGAGCGTCACTGCACAGCTATTTTCAGGTCTCTCAAGAGATGTTCGATCGGGTTCAAGTCCGGGCTCTGGCTGGGCCACTCAAGGACATTCAGAGACTTGTCCAGAAGCCACTCATGTGTTGTCTTTGCTGTGTGCTTAGGGTCGTTGTCCTGTTGGAAGGTGAACCTTCGCCCCAGTCTGAGATCCTGAGCGCTCTGGAGCAGATTTTCATCAAGGATCTCTCTGTACTTTGCACCGTTCATCTTTGCCTCGATCCTGACTAGTCTCCCAGTCCCTGCCGCTAAAACATCCCCACGGCATGATGCTGCCACCACCATGCTTCACCGTAGGGATGGTGCCAGGTTTCTTCCTGAAGTGATGCTTGACATTCAGGTCAAAGAGTTCAATCTTGGTTTCATCAGACCAGAGAATCTTGTTTCTCATGGTCTGAGAGTCTTTAGGTGCCTTTGACAAACTCCAAGCGGGCTGTCATGTGCCTTTTACTGAGGAGTGGCTTCCGTCTGGCCACTCTACCATAGAGGCCTGATTGGTGGAGTGCTGCAGAGATGGTTGTCCTTCTGGAAAGTTCTCCCATCTCCACAGAGGAACTCTGGAGCGCTGTCAGAATGACCATCGGGTTCTTGTTCACCTCCTTGACCAAGGCCTTTCTCCCCTGAATGCTCAGTTTGGCCAGGCGGTCAGCTCTGGGAAGAGTCTTGGTGGTTCCAAACTTCTTCTATTTAAGAATGATGGAGGCCACTTTGTTCTTGCGGACCTTCAATACTGCAGAATTATTTTGCTACCCTGCCAAAGGGCTGTTTCGGAGCTCTACGCACAATTCCTTCGACCTCATGGCTTGGTTTTTGTTCTGATATGCACTGTCAACTGTGGGACCTTATATAGACAGGTGTGTGCCTTTTCAAATCATGTCGAATCAATTGAATTTACCACAGGAGGACTCCAATCAAGTTGTAGAAACATCTCAAGGATGATCAATGGAAACAGGATGCACCTGAGCTCAATTTCGAGTCTAATAGCACAGATTCTGAATACATATGTAAATAAGGTATTTCTGTTTTATTTTTATTTTATACATTTGCAAAATAATCTAAAAACGGTTTTCGCTTTGTCAGTATGGGCTATTGTGTGTAGATTGATGAGGACTTTTTTGTTTTTTCATCCATTTTAGAATAAAGCTGTCAAGTAACAAAATTTGAGTTAGCAATTTACTTCAAACTCCCTTTAATGTGACAAAATACAAGGATCATATTCTGAGCTGAACAGATGACTTGTAGGCGTTGAAATTGAGTTATCATTTACATTCCATTAATAATTTCTCTCTGCTTGAACTGCTCCTTAATCAAACAAAAGCTGGAAGGCACATTCACAAACACAAACACACAAACACTCGCACGCATGAGTTACCTGACGACGTCCACTGCTCCGGGGCGGACTTTAGGGTCGCTGCCCATGATGGAGACGCTAGCCGCGAAGGAGCCATCGATGCTGAASACCACACACTCCATCCCCCTGGGCAGCACCGTCAGGTAGGCCTCTGCACTCGTCTGATCTCCCCTGGGTAGAAGGAGGTAAAGAGAGGGGGAGAGAGGGAGAATGATTGCTACTGTAGGTACGGTGGTAATTCACAGCCGCAGCACCTCTGGGGTTCCTTGTTATTRAACAATCTGTGAGTACACTGTTAGAGCTTCACAGTACTTTACCTCCATCACTGGTATGGGCCGTAATTCAATTCAGTATTCCTCCACTTTCATGGGAACTCGTCCCAACCCACATCCATTTCATTATTGATATAACCTCTAACATACTATAACAAACATGCTGTGGTTGCATATCAATAAGAAATAAAAAGGAGTTGTTTGCTTACTTGACCATCATTTTGATAGGGTAGACCCCGGTGGCCAGCTTCTTGCTCTTGGGGATGGTGTAGACCACTCTGCCACTACTGGTGGTCACCTCTGTGTCAAAGTGGACCCAGCGGCCGGACTGGGGCTGGGTCATTAGGAGAATGTCCACCTGGGAGAGGACAAGATAGATTCATGATAAGATGATATGATAACGAACGGTTCAGGGCCGCAATTTAATTCCCTTCAATAAACTTTAGTGTTGACGTCTGTCAAAGCAAATTCCTTTGTCAGACCACTATAAGAGAAGTATCAATTTCACTTTATTGAAATGCAGACACTTTTAAAAGTGTTGCAACTGTAGTGTTGTAAATAGGGCAAATAGTGTTTGCAAATTTTTTAAATTTATAATTAACCTTTATTTAACTAGGCAAGTCAGTTAAGAACAAATTCGTATTTACAATGACGGCCTACCCCGGCCAAACCCGGGCGACGCTGTGCCAATTGTGCGCCGCCCTATGGGACTCCCAATCACGGCCGGATGTGATGCAGCCTGGATTTGAACCAGGTACTGCAGTGACGCCTCTTGCACTGAGATGCAGTGTCTTGTGTTGTGTCGTCACCTTCTCTCCKGTCAGAGTCACCATGTCCAGTGGGCCGTACATGAACCGACCAACCAGCGTCTGTGGTCCCTCCTCTGTGGCAATGACATCATTCACCCTGTGGTTGCCAGTCACATTCTGCATGAGGAGAAGAGATTTACTGTCACTTCTCTTTGGTTTTGTGCATCCCAAATGGCACCCTACACTCTTAGAAAAAAGGTGCTATCTAGAACCTACAAGTAGAACCCTTTGAAGAATATATTTTGGTCCAGATAGAACCCTTTTGGGTTACATGTAGAACCCTTTCCACAGACGGTTSTACATTGAACCGAAAAGGGTTGTACATTGAACCGAAAAGGGTTGTACCTGGAACCAAAAAGGGTTGTACCTGGAACCAAAAAGGGTTGTACCTGGAACCAAAAAGATTTACCCTATGGGGACAGCCGAAGAACCCTTTTGGAACGCTCTTTTCTAAGAGTGTATTACGTATATAGTGCACTACTTTTGACCAGAGACCTATGATCCCTGGTCATATGTAGTGCACTATAAAGGGAATAGGGTGCCATTTGGGACTCCGTATTTGTCTTTCATTACTTTCTGCATCACTCCTCCTCAGARGTAGTGTTTACATCGGCAGGAGGAAATGGGATGTCAAAAGAAGGATGAAAAATAGCCCTATTTTTCAATTTATCCCTGTTTTGATGCATCACATTTGAAACGTGTGGTGAAGGAGTCTCAGAAGTGTGCACTACAAGACCTTACCAAAAGAGGGTGTCAAATCTCCATGAAGCCTGGCTACAGTAGCAGTGTGGTTCTGGTTCCCCTTCACTACATCTCATTTCAAAGAGCAGGATGAATAACCCTAAATGAGCTGAGCTAAGGAGAAATCGTCTAACTCCACATGGCACCCTATTCAATATGTAGTGCACACTACTTTTGACAAGGGCCCATATGGCTCTAGTCAAAAGTAGTGCACTACATAGGGAATAGCGTTCCATTTGGGACACAAACCAACTTCATTGCTGAGCTGGTAGGATATTAATGACAAATGAAAGCAGAGGAGTTTGCAGATGTAGTTCCCTGGCTCTGTTACAGTAATGCCATGCTGCGTTACCTCAGTCATAACATAAGTTATAACCACAGGTGGTTGGTGATAGAGTAATTGGGGACAGGTTTGACTGAAAGAAACTTTCAGGAACACTTAGAGGGTAATTTCTAAGGGTTGTAGCGCTATAGGTGCGAGAGTGTGTCAAACATATTTTTGCTATTTTCACAACTGGAATTATGGGAGCAGTAGCTGGCGGTGGCGCAAAAGGGCTGGGTTTTGATAAATAAACAAGGTGTGTGTGTGTCGAGGGTTGACGCCTCACTGGCTAATCAGAACATACTCAATGGCTAAATATGTGGTTGCTTCAAGTTGT
>NC_036841.1:2482267-2483448 GCF_002910315.2 Salvelinus sp. IW2-2015
AGAACATACTCAATGGCTAAATATGTGGTTGCTTCAAGTTGTTTATTTACGTATTGTGTTTTCATCAACTCCAATTCAAGTGTTAGTCCGCTATAGCCTCGTGGGTTAAATAGCCAGCCCCATATTCGTTACATATATTGAAATGTTTACAGTCCACAATGTTCTAATTGCATTGCTTCAATATGGAACTACATTGTTAAACATCGGTTATAGCATTCACACTGATACAGGTCAAATACAGTCTGGACATGGACATGCCAAACATAGTCAATAAGCAKGATTAAATTCACTAGGCTATTGATAAGGTCTAAAAAGTATATAATTCTAATAAACAAATTAAACAACAAGTTGTTTAAAATAYGCTATGTCTAAATACAGTTACAGGCACCATGATTCCTCCCCGTGGGCATATAATACAGTCAAGGCACCTTAGACTATGGAGGGTTTTACACACATCCAAACTTTTCACAGGAGCTGGATAAAGATCCAATATAAAGAGAAAGATGTTATACTGCTCCCAAATGTAATGTTTTATAAACATCACCAAACCATCTTCTTCAGAAATAGCAGCCAAAATTGCATTGCATTCGACGCCCGTATGTTTTCTCAACCTAAATCCATGGATGGTGAATCTTTCTAGTAAGTTTGGTTTCTTATCTAATTAAATGGAAAACAATCAATCTGTATTTTAAAACAACAACAATATTTCTAAATATACTGAACAAAAATACAAACGCAACATGCAACAATTTCAAATATTTTATTGAGTTACAGCTCATATCAGGAAATCAGTTAAATGAAATAAATAAATGAGGCCCTAGTTTATGGATTTCACATGACTGGGAATACAGATATGCCTCTGTTGGTCACAAATACCTAAAAAAAAATGGGCCTCACAATGGGCCTCATGAGCCGGTTGGACGTAATGCCAAATTCTCTAAAACGACGTTGGAGGCAGTTTATGGCAGAGAAATTAATATTTCATTATCTGGGAACAACTCTGGTGAACATTCCTGCAGTCAGCATGCGAATTGAACTCAAAACTTGAGACATCTGTGCCATTGTGTTGTGTTGGTGCACCTGTGRAATGACCATGCTGTATAATCAGCTTCTTTATATGCCACACCTGTCAGGTGGATGGATTATTTTGGCAAAGAGAAATGATGACTAACAGGGATGTA
>NC_036841.1:2485474-2501267 GCF_002910315.2 Salvelinus sp. IW2-2015
ACCTACATAGACCTAGTTATAACATAACGTAACCCTACAATAGACCTAGTTATAACATAACAGTAACCCTACAATAGACCTAGTTATTAACAAACATACAGTAACCTACAATATACCTAGTTAACATACAGTAACCCTACCAATAGACCTAGTTTATACATACCAGTAACCCTACAATAGACCTAGTTTATAACATACAGTAACCCTAAAATAGACCTGGTTATAACATACAGTAACCCTAAAATAGCGCTAGTTATATAACATACAGTAACCCTAAAATAGAGCCTAGTTATAACATACAAGTAACCCTAATAGACCTAGTTATAAAATACAGTAACCCTAAAATAGAACCTAGTTAATAACATACAGTAACCCTACAATAGACCTAGTTATAACATACAGTAACCCTACAATATACCTAGTTATACAATACAGCTAACCCCTAAAATAGACCTAGTTATAACATACAGTAACCCTAAAATAGACCTAGTTATAACATAACAGTAAGCCCTACACTAGACCTAGTTATAACATCCAGTACCCTAGAATAGACTAGTTATAACATACAGTAACCCTAAGCAATATACAACTAGTTACTAAACATACAGCACCCTGACAATAGACCTAGTTATGAACATACAGTAACCCTACAATAGACCTAGTTATAACATACAGTAACCCTACATAGACCTAGTTATAAACAACATACGTAACCCTACAATAGACCTAGTTTAACATTCAGATAACCCTACAATAAACGTAGTTATAACAAAACAGTAACCCTACAATAAACCTAGTTATAACATTCGTAACCCTACAATAGACCTAGTTAAACTACAGTAACCCTACAATAGACCTAGTTATAACATCAGTAACCCTACAATAGACCTAGTTATAACATACAGTAACCCTACAATAGACCTAGTTATAACATACAGTAACCTTACAATAGACCTAGTTATAACATACAGTACCTCTACAATAGACCTAGTTAATAACATACAGTAAACCTAACAATAGACCTAGTTATAACATACAGTAACCCTACAATAGACCTAGTTATAACAAACAGTAACCCTACAATAGACCTAGTTATAACTTCAGTAACCTACAATAGACTAGTTATAACATCAGTAACCCTAAAATGACACTAGTTATAAACATACAGGTAACCTACAATAGACCTAGTTATAACATACAGTAACCCTACAATAGACCTAGTTATAACATACAGTAACCCTACAATAGACCCTAGTTATAACATACAGTAACCTACTATTAACCCACAAAGACCTAGTTATAACATACAGTAACCCTACAATAGACCTAGTTATAACATACAGTAACCCTACAATAGACCTAGTTATAATAACAAACATCAACAGTAACCCTACAATAGACCTAGTTATAACATACAGTAACCCTACAATAAGACCTAGTTATAACATACAGTAATACCCTAAAATAGCTAGTTACATACAGTAACCCTAAATAGACCTAGTATAACATACAGTAAACCCTACAATAGACCTAGTTATAACATACAGTAACCCTACAATTGGACTCTAGTTATAACATACAGTAACCCACAATAGACTAGTTATAACATACAGTAACCTACAATAGACCTAGTTATAACATACAGTAACCCTACACATAGACGCTAGTTATAACATACAGTAACCCTACATATGACCTAGTTATAACATACAGTAACCCTACAATAGCCTAGTTATAACATACAGTAACCCTACAATAGACCTAGTTATAACATACAGTAACCCTACAATAGACCTAGTTTATAACATACCAGTAACCCTACAATAGACCTAGTTATAACATACAGTAACCCTACAATAGACCTAGTTATAACATACAGTAACCCTACAATAGACCTAGTTATAACAAACATGTAGCCTATCTAGTTTGTTTTTATTGGCTTCAACATGGACATATTTGACTACACCACCGTTGCATATCCACATTTTTGAAAATGCACTGCGTTTCGAGCCATGGACAATTGAACATTGCCCAAACGTTATAATAAAGATAAGCCTACCATCCGCTAATTAACATGGGCACTGTTACTGACTTTACCACGTGAATGGTAAACAAACAAACAGTAAAATAGCCTAGGCTACAAGTGGAGACAGCACCAAGAACAGTGATTGGAATTCCTGCGATTTGACTGTTTGGTTACAAAATCTAAAGGAAAACAATGATATCAGTATATTTTAATATCTTGATGTTCCTAAACAGACTTCCTACAGTCACTGAAACCTTTCATTCAGTGGGCATCACACACATACCCTAATGAAGAACAAGCTGCATGGACAAAAATAATATCCAATTCAAAGAAAAAACAGGAATGTGAGGAACTGTATCAAGGTCTACGTAATACTCTTACAATATAGCTCCATGAGCCTAGTTTGAGCACACTAACATACTATATGGTGTAGACTGATGTGGTAGTCCCTGTATCATGAATAGTGGGACCCCAGCTAATGTCATCTAATGAAGCAATTAAACATTTCCAGACACAACGCAATTTGCATTTTGATTAAGTTTGTCAATAATTAATCTGTGCCAGTACTGAGCCATGCTGAAGCTGTGGCATCTCAGCATGACACAACACACACACACACACACACACCACCACATAACACACACCACACACACACACACACACACACACACACACACACACACACACACACAACACACACACACACACACACACACACACACACACACACACACACACACACACACACACACACACACACACACACACAACACACACACACACACACACACACACACACAGAGACTTCTACACACTGGCATGGCCTGCCTGCAGCACTGTCTGTGAATAGGCTGAAAGGCCAGATTGATTCTAATATCTGGACATTTGCCACATGTCTCTACTACAGGTCACTGCTGAATCTCTCTGCATGAATGCCTGTCTTATGGGAAAATAGCAGAACATATCACTATCACACTGGGTGAGTGGTGAGTTCACCTTGCCCTCCAACACACACTGAGAGGAGGAGATGGAGAAYAGAGGCAGACCCCTGTCTTACAGCGGTGGCCCCACTCCATCAGTGACAAAGAGCCCCTTACCAGGATAGTGAACTGAAGTCACAGCGTCACTGATGCCAGGCAGGGCCCTCTGAATGGTATCACTTTTCCCTGGATGAGCTGGCAGTGCCCAGATGAAGTCTATACAGGGCACCAGGAGACTGTATAACAGTACGGCTATAACAGATATCATATTCCGGTCATGTTCTCCAAGCTGCTCCTCCTCCAGCTGTTGCTCCTCTACCACTTACACAAGAGACAGATCACAGGCTTGGAGGCTGGAGCAGAGCATGTAAGACACAGTCCAATAAAACCTATGTCCAGTTTCCTTAAATATACTGTGGATAGGTTCCAGTGGGCCACGCAGTACATCATATAACAGGACAAAAGCCCATTGTTATTGAATTATTTGCTTTGAATATACTGTGACTAAAAGATGTCCCAGAAATAGACTGGGCTGACCTTTCAGCATGGCAGTAGTCATGTTGTCTTTTATGCTGGAGCATCAGGTAATTGTTTTGTTGTGCTAGCATCAATGATCGAAGATGAAACAGTCTTTTTTCCGACATTCTAGTCTCAGCCCACACACTGACACACAAGCAACAATTGCAAATAAATTGCCCATTTAGTGTCTGTGTATTTTAATGTTAATCTATAGGAGACCAAGGCTATTGAGGCAAACATGTTTCAAGCTGTGAAAAGATGTGTGAAGCTGATGGTAAAAGTGATGTGCATAAGTTGGTGTGTGTGTGTGTGTGTGTGTGTGTGTGTGTGTGTGTGTGTGTGTGTGTGTGTGGTGTGTGTGTGTGTGTGTGTGTGTGTGTGTGTGTGTGTGGTGTGTGTGTGTGTGTGTGTGTGTGTGTGTGTGTGTGTGTGGTGTGTGTGTGTGCGCACACGTCCTTATCGCTTTGTCTCTGACTGAGAGATAACAATTATAAAATGTTTGAACGTCTCGAGCGGACTTCAACTAAAGATGATTCAATATTTATTGGAATTTCCTCATAAAGCGATTGAACGTACTACAAATGGCTTCTTTCTACAATACAAACAGTAGTCCCAAATCTGTCCCAAATGGGACCCTATTCTCTATATAGCGCACTTCTTTTATCCAGAGCCCTGGTCAAAAGCAGTGCACTATATAGGGAATAGGGTGCCATTTCGGACATAGCCATAGAATCAACAGTGTGGGGCTAAAACACTTCCTACTGAACTGTCCTTTATCTTCCATTAATAAGTCATGTTGGTTTCCTCACCTTCAGTTTGACATGCGTCCTCCTGCGAAGCCACTTCTCCCGTGGGCTGGATGGAGAGAAGGGGTCTGAGTCCTTGCTGTCAGCTTCCTGGGCCTTCACACTGTCGCATCGTATGAGCTACATGAACACACACACAAGCACGCACGCACACATTCCATTAATCCACCGCTGGCTTAGTCCACTCAGTATGACGGCACTTCTCAAACAGAATCCCTAGTCTACATTTAGGCACCTGATGCACATTTATCAGTGGAGTGTCACACGACCTACAGACAAAACAATTATATGGAATACTCATCCTCTGGTGCTCAAACACACTTTAGAGAGAATGAAACAAGGACTGTCATTATCTTGAGGCGTACACAGTCACAGATGCTAACTGGAGCTCATTTGRCAAGAGGAAGATTGAGGTGTATTAACAGGATAGCTAGAGGATGATCCGCTATGGAGTGGACGCTATGTACATTTAATCTCAGAAGTTGAGAAGAAAAACCTGTCTATCTTTAGCCTAATCAATGTGTAGCCAGGCTAATGAAACAGCAGGGCTAATGATGTGTTTCCAAAGAGTAGAGGAGAGGAGAGGAGAGGTTGCAGTGAGAGAAGGAGCTCTACTCCATGACTGTATTAACGAGATCCCAGTTTAAGATTCAACCTCTTATTACACAGCAATTATGTAAGAATAGGTAATTGATTTCACTAGACCAGCCATTAAGTACAGTACAGTAAATAAATGAAAAGGGCAGTAAGTTTGTGCGAACCACTGGAAGTAAGCTTGATGCGAATCATAAGGTCCGTATCCATTTCCATGATAGGATATCGATTGGAGCTGAAACCCACTGATCCAAGATAACAATCAGTCAGTTTATTATCTTCATGGCAGAGATAGATAATACATCTTATTTCCTGTGTACTCTCTGATTCCCCTCACGTCACTCTCCCACACAAAAGACTGAGGTTCCGCAGCAGCCAACACCATGGGTGCACTTTCCAAATAGCACCTTATTCCCTATATCGAGCACTACTTTTAACCAGAGCCCTATGGGTCCTGGTCAAAAGTAGTGCACTATATAGGGAATAGGGTGCAATTTGAGACACAACCCCTTACTGTATTGGGAGGGTGCTCTGGTCTCTTCTCCTTAAAGTATGTGGACACCCCTTCAAATTAGTGGATTCAGCTATTTCAGCCACACCGGTTGCTGACAGGTGTATAAAATCGAGCACACAACCATGCAATCACCATAAAAAAATATCTGCCCTTTCCCACCTGGACAAAAGGAACACCTATGTGAGAATGCTGTTCATTGACTACAGCTCAGCGTTCAACACCATAGTGCCCACAATTCCCCCTCAGGAGACTGAAAAGATTTGACATGGGTCCCAAGATCTTCAAAATGTTCTACAGCTGCACCATCGAGAGCATCCTGACCGGTTGCATCACCGCCAGGTATGGCAACTGCTCGGCATCCGACCGTAAGCGCTACAGAGGATAGTGCGTACGGCCCAGTACATCACTGGGGCCAAGCTTCCTGCCATCCAGGACCTATATACTAGGTGGTGTCAGAGGAAGGCCCAAAAAATCGTCAAAGACTCCAGAACAATTAATAAAATGGCTAACCGGACTATTTGCATTGACCCCCCCATGTTTTTACACTGCTGTTAATCACTGTTTATGCATAGTCACTTTACCCCTACCCACATGCACAAATTACCTCAGCTAACCTGTACCCTTGCACAATGACTCGGTATCGATGTTCCATTTTATTAAATGTTTTACTTTAGTTTATTTAGTAAACAACCCCATTGAAAGCCTTTGGGATGAATTGGAACTCCAACTACGAGTCAGGCCTAATCGCCCAACATCATTGGGCGAATGGACGACCTCACTAATGGTCTTGTGGCTGAATGGAAGCAAGTCTCCGCAGCAATATTCCAACATCTAGTGGAAAGCCTTCTCAGAAGAGTGGAGGCTGTTATATTAGCAAACAGAGGACCAACTCCATATTAATGCTCATGATTTTGGAGTGAGATTTTCAACGAGCAGGTGTCCACATACTTTTAGCCATGTAGTATATCTCATTGCTCTCTAATGACAATGTTAAAAGGCTGTCACTGGTCAGATGGGTTTTAATTGGACACGACACACTGGCTGGTTTTATTCAATCTGCGAGTGTCTGAAGATATCACGAGCAGATCCACACACACCTCCGACATACACGTAATACACACACACACCCTCACACACACATATGCATGCAGGCATGCAAYCACACACAGCCACAATCCCCWGCACAAATAATGACTGTTGGTATACAGTATCTGAATTCTAGGCTCAATAGTCACGAGAACCACAAACACACACATATACATATGGAGGGGTGGGTGTTACCTGTCGGAGCAGAAACGCAGCTACATCAGTGGACTCCCAATAGGAGGCATGAAAGAGATGAGGCAGTGCCACGGTGGGGAAGGAGGTCAACACGTCTGGACAGTACAGAGAATAGTCCAACCTCTTAGAGCCCCACCAGCTACTGGAAACTGAGGCACACACACATGCGCGCAAACACAAACCACACGCGCACACACACACACACACACACACACACACACACACACACACACACACACACACACACACACACACACACACACACACACACACACACACACACACACACACACACACACACACACACACACACACACACACAAACAAAAAGAGAGAGACGAGCGAGAGAGAGAGAGAGAGAGAGAGAGAAACACACAGAAGGGGGAGAATGAACACAGGAATATCAAGATAATAAGGTTTTCTTGGAGTTATTTGAAGTGATTTGTGGATACTAATGGTATTATTCATCTGGTCTTTTAGGCACCACAGTATAGCAATAGAAGTAGGTTAATCTGAGGTAAAATCTGGGAGGCTGGCTATATGTACCCACCGTAGATAATGATGATTAATAATGTATAGAGCGTAGCCCCAATGTGTCTTTTCCTCTGATCCTAATGAGCAGTCTCCACCTCTCTCTGTCTCTCTCTTCTAAACCTCTTTCTCTCTCTTTATGTGCTTTCTCTCCTCTCTCTCTGTTCTTCTCTTTCTCTCGTCCTCTTGCTGTTCTTTTTCTCTCTCTCTCTCTCCCCATGTCTTCTGCTACCTTCTTTTCTCTCCTCTCTGTCTTCTTTTCTCTCTCTCTCTATATGCTTCTTTCTCTTTCCTCTCTCTCTATGTTCTTCTCTTCTCTTCTCTCTCTCTCTCTTCTCTCTCTCTCTTCTCTCTTGCTGTCTCTCTCATGCTTTCTTCTTATCTTCTTCTCCTCACTTCTTTCTCTCTCTCTATGCTTCTTTCTCTCTCTCTCTCTCGTGCTTCTTTTCTCTCTCTCTCTCTGTGCTTCTTTCTCTCTCCCTCTGCCTCTTTCTCTCTATATCTCTCTCTCTTTTCATATCACTGCCTTTCTCTTTCTTTCTTTCTCTATCTTGTCCTCTCTCTCTCTTTTGCCATTTCTCTCTGCCTCTCTCTCCCTCTCTCCTGTCTCTCTTTCATTCTCTCTCCCACTCACTGTTGGTGATGGTGCTACTCATCCGGCCCACAGAGCAGAAGGACGTCTCACTGTCCACGCTGGTCACACTGGCTCTGCGCCCTCCTCCTCCTCCCCTTCCACTGCTGTCTGTCCCAGGGGAAGGGMGCATGGTRGGGGCACCAGGACTGGGCTCTGCCTCCAGGAAAACCTCTGGGTGACTTTGGATACTGTCAGCTAAAATGACAGAGAGACAGAGAGAGAGAGAGGCAGAGGGAGAGAGRGGTAGAAAGAGTGAGAGAGGGAGAGGGAGGGAGAGTTTAATTATATAACAATTAGCTAGTAACATTTTCTGTGAATCAGTACTGTTATGGGCGTCCCGAGTGGCACAGCGGTCTAATATACTGCATCTCAGTGCTGGAGGCGTCACTACAGATCTGGGATGTCCTTGTCCCATCGCGCTCTAGTGACTCCTTGTGGCGGTCAGGRGCATGCAAGCTGACTTCGGTGGTCAGTTGTACGGTGTTTCCTCCAACARGTTGGTGCAGCAGGKTTCTGGGTTAAGCGCGCAGTGTGTCAAGAAGCAGTGTGGCTTGGATGGGTTGTTTTTCGGAGGACGCATTGCTCTCGATCTTCGCCTCTCCCGAGTCCGTACGGGAGTTGCAGCGATGGGACAAGACTGTAATTACCAATTGGATATCACGAAATTGGGAGAAAAAGGGGTAKAGTTTTAAATAAAAAATGCAATACTGTTATATGGTCCAATATGCTAGTATGTGGTATTATCTTGTTTTGTGCATCCTAGAGGAAAGCCTTGGACACACACACAGTGTCAGGTAATTAGGTTGGGCTTGTAATGATCCAGGGATTGTGACCGATGGTGATGACCAATCAAAACACCCAACCCCAGGAGCTGAGAGAGAGAGGTCAGTGAGGGAAACTGTAAACAACTACACTACAGCCCAGATGGACCTAGTTACTCATCACCTTTATTTTTGGACGGATGTGTATGTTTTGTCCCGTAGACTGAAGGAGGAAACTTGTATTTCCCCCGTGATATATATGGTTGTATCAGAGAACATGGACCTGTAGGATAGTCTTTACAAGACATGGCATACTCGTAGCAGATCAATAATATCATTCTTAGAGAGACAAGTGACTGCTCCCTCTGTTCAATGATACATTTATGTTGAACTTCACAGGAGCCTCTCTGGAATAAAGAAGGAGAGTGGGAGGGAGAGAGAGAGGTAGTATAAGAGAGAGCAATGAAGAGAAAAGAGAGAGACAGATAGACTACAAGGGAAATGTGTCATCGTTTCCTAGACATGTTGAGGCCAATGTATTTTCTCTTCATCCAATTCAATTGAACTGTTCATTCTACGTGGATTTGTTCTTAACCCCTTATTTGAGCCTTTTCTTCTATTTCCTTTCCATTTTATATGTCTGTAATAGCTTGACAATATACTCTCTGTCTCTGGKAGCAGCATGAGTAGGGCTCAGGTATGGTTGGCATGGTTACAGTACAGCGTTGTTGTTTATTGTAATGAAAGGCTGTAGTAAAGGCTATCTGTAGTATAGGTTATATGAGTGCATCCACGTTGTTCCAATCAATTCTCCAGCTCTGGCAACATTATCATTAGCCTGCTGTAACAACTATGCTATGGTGTACTGTACTGTAGACAGAAAGAGGGAGGGGAAGGACAAAGCCAGTGAATTGAGTGTAAAAAAGAAAAGAAAAGCCTTGACATATCAATATCCATAAAAGCAACCCAATAACAATATCCAATATCCAATATCCTTTGTGTGAGTCCCAAATGGCACCCTATTCTCTATATAGTGCACTACTTTTGACCAGGGCCCTTTTCAAAAGAAGTGCACTATAGGGAATAGGGTCCCATTTGTGATGGAGACAGTCTGTTGTCGGTCTGTCCTCTGTCTCAGTTACATGTAAGGCTCTTGCAGTATTGCATGGTAATCTATCACATTACATTTAACATTGACTCTGAAAGGAACCGACAGTCTGAGTGTCTACCTGGAGAACGTTCCATTAAACACAGGCATATTTAAGGCGTGCGTGCGTGTTCTCATGCATGTATGTGTATATGTGGGTGATTACTGGTTACCGAGCGGTGAATCACTGGATGCCACAGATGTAGAGGGTGGACRAGACRCTGTTTGATGACATGTTCTCAGCAGGCTATGGCCTCTCCAAGTTGAACCAGTGGATCCATCAGTAGCCAGGTATTTTGTTTTTACATTATGGTAGGGCCAGTAGAACACAGAAAGGCTGGATGATTTCTATTATGGGCAGCAGGGGGGAGGGGATGAGGGGAGAACAGTTTGAGAGAGCAACATGGATGCCAGGATATGGAGATACACAATGAGAACATGGTCCGTGTGTGTGTGTGTGTGTGTGTGTGTTTATGTGACTCTATTCCTGTGTGTTTGCATGTCTGCATATCAAAATATGTTATTGTGAGCCATCGTCTATCAGCTCGGTCCTTAATTAAAGGATGTCTACTGTCATTACGCAATCCATTCCAGTGAGGTTAACTCTTTGCGTGTTGCTGCCGCTGTGACCTTTAGTGGAGCATTTAAACAAAGCATCGGGTGCTCCTCCACACTACTCGGCTGTCAGTCTAATTTCCCCTGTCTGTAAGGGACTGGCAACCGCCGCAGAATACAAACTCCAGGCTGCTTTCCCCGGCAGGCGTGTGGGGGAATCAGGTGGAGCTAATACAGGCCTGCCGTTATGGTGGCCAAGAAAAACTAACAGTTTAGACTGGTCTTTTTATAGGCATGGGGAAAGGTGGCAAGGATGGTCACATACATATTCACAGTGTCACACAGGGCTAAGTAAATGTTGGAAAATAAACAATCAGCATACTAGAGTGTGTGTGTCTATGGGAGAGTGAAAATAGTGTTTTGTTGTATGGCAATTGGTGTAAAAATGTGACTGGGTGTGACAGATATTTTCCTTAATCTGTTGTATCCTTTTACAAATGCATGTACGCAAGCACATGCATGGACCCACGTGCACACACATACACACACACAAACACACACACACACACACACACACACACACACACACACACACACACACATACACACACACACACACACAGACTAGGGTTCCATTAGCCTATCAAAAAATTAAAAGCTGATAAATAAAACTGGTGCCAGCCAACAGGGAGAATAATAAAAATCCCATTGCAAAATCCTATTCATTGTTGGAAAAACCTGTCAATGGAAATATATTTGACCGCTCATCCTTATCAGTCTATAGGTTCATTTGCATAATTTTGTGGAATTCAATTGCCGCGTGTGTATTTTCGTTAGTCGTTATGTTTATCACACGAGCACAGTGTACAGATACAGAGCCTATGAGCTGCTACAGCTCCTCAAACAGCTCATGTTGCTGCTGGAGTGAAACGTGCTTTTATAAGCCCAATGATTACGTAACCATTCTAAATGCAATCGCGTGTTAAAAACGATTTTGATGGCCACAATTAAAAAGAGCTACTAAAAAGAGCTTTATTTGTCAATTGAAGTGCGCTTACTATTCGCCATTCAAGTGCATATACGAAACGGTAGGGAGGCTTCTTTCTCCAGTAGCCAATGGCACAATTCTAGTCATAATAGCAATCCATGCTAGTTATTGCATCTTTAGATCTCCCCGTTTCTAAATGTCCTTGCATCGTCGAGTTGCATGTATGGTTAAGATGAATAACCATAATCTAAATGTTKTTTTTGTCATTCTGAACACCATTACGCACCCAATCCATATGGGTACAGTACATTTCTCAAATGTTCTTTAAATGAAAATGCTGCAGGCCAAATGTCCGACACCACAATCTACTGACCCTGACACAACACATGCGTGCGCACGCATGCACGCACGCACACACACACACACATCTTCTATTTTTAATGAGCCCCGTTCCTTCTACTCTCAGTGGAGCCCTCATCCTCTGTCACTTTAGTGTTAGTGGGGACTTTCACAGCACACTGCACACAGACAGGGGACACTGACTGTGACGCACTCTCTGTTGAGAGAAAGCAACAACACCAGCAACCTCTGTTTGCTGGAGGAGAAACAGAAGTTGAGAGAGTGACTGAGAGAGAGATGATTGAGACTCTGCATGCAGAATTCTGCAAAAATATCCTCTGTGTACCACGTAAAACACCAAATAATGCATGCAGAGTAGAATTAGGCCGATACCGGCTAATTATCAAAATCCAGAAAAGAGCTGTTAAATTCTACAACCACCTAAAAGGAAGCGATTCCCAAACCTTCCATAACAAAGCCATCACCTACAGAAAGATTTACCTGGAGAAGAGTCCCCTAAGCAAGCTGGTCCTGGGGCTCTGTTCACAAACACAAACACACCCCACAGAGCTCTAGGACAGCAGCACAATTAGACACAACCAAATCAAGAGAAAACAAAAAGATAATTACTTGACACATTGGAAAGAATTAACAAAAAAACAGAGCAAACTAGAATGATATTTGGCCCTCAACAGAGAGTACACAGTGGCAGAATACCTGACCACTGTGACTGACCCAAACTTAAGGAAAGCTTTGACTATGTACAGACTCAGTGAGCATAGCCTTGCTATTGAGAAAGGCCACGTAGACAGACCTGGCTCTCAAGAGAAGACAGGCTATGTGCACACTGCCCACAAAATGAGATGGAAACTGAGCTGCACTTCCTAACCTCCTGCCCAATGTATGACCATATTCGAGACACATATTTCCCTCAGATTACACAGACCTACAAAGAATTCGTAAACAAACCCAATTTTGATAAACTCCCATATCTACTGGGTGAAATACCACAGTGTGCCATCACAGCAGTAAGATTTGTGACCTGTTGCCAGAAGAAAAGGTCAACCAGTGAAGAACAAACACCACTGTAAAAACAACCCATTTTTATGGTTATTTACAGTTGAAGTTGGGAAGTTTACATACACATTTGCCAAATACATTTAAACTCCTTTTTTCACAATTCCTGACATTAAAACCTAGTAAAAATTCCCTGTCTTAGGTCAGTTAGGATCACCACTTTATTTTAAGAATGTGTAATGTCAGAATAATAGTAGAGAGAATTATTTATTTCAGATTGTATTTCTTTCATCACATTCCCAGTGGGTCAGAAGTTTACATACACTCAATTAGTATTTGGTAGCATTGCCTTTAAATTGTTTAACTTGGGTCAAACATTTCAGGTAGTCTTCCACAAGCTTCCCACAATAAGTTGGGTGAATTRTGGCCCATTCCTCCTGACAGAGCTGGTGTAACTGAGACCGGTTTTTAGGCCTCCTTGCTCACACACGCTTTTACAGTTCTGCCCACAAATTTTCTATAGGATTGAGGTCAGGACTTTATGATGACCACTCCAATACCTTGACTTTGTTGTCCTTAAGCCATTTTGCCACAACTTTGGAAGTATGCTTGGGGTTATTGTCCATTTGGACGACTCATTTGCGACCAATCTTTAACTTCCTGACTGATGACTTGAGATGTTGCTTCAATATATCCACATAATTTTCCTCCCTCATGATGCCATCTATTTTGTGAAGTGCACCAGCCCACCCTGCAGCAAAGCACCCCCACAACATGATGCTGCCACCCCCATGGTCCCCTGTTCTGGGATTGATTTGCACTTTTCGCACCAAAGTACGTTCATCTCTAGGAGACAGAACACGTCTCCTTCCTGAGTGGTATGACGGCTGCGTGGTCCCATGGTGTTTATACTTGCGTACTATTGTTTATACAGATGAACGTGGTTCCTTCAGGCGTTTGGAAATTGCTCCCAAGGATGAACCAACCGGACTCTAAAGCTGTGTTAGGTTGGATGGGGAGCGATGCTGCACAACTATTGTCAGGTCTCTCCAGATCTCACGACTTCCACCGAAGTTGGTGCCTCTCCTTGTTCGGGCGGTCGACGTCACCGGCTTTCTAGCCTCCACCGATCTACATTTCTTTTTCCATTTGTTTTGTCTGTATTGTACACACCTGGTTCCCATTACGTTTGAATTATTTCCCTATTTAACCCTCTGGAGCCATCATGGTTTTGTGCGTGTTTATTGTTGTCAGTTGTCTCGTTTATGTGATTCTGGATTTTTGTTCTCCTTGTTGGAAGATTATTTTTGAGTAAAGTTACAATTATTACTCATCTCTGTGTCCTGCGCCTGACTCCGCCTTACCCACATCACCTAGACGCTGACAGAAACACGCACCATATAATGGAGTCAGCAGGAGCACACAGCCCTCCTCTACCTATGGAGGAGCGCGTCCAGCAAGCCATGGAGCGATGGGAGAGAGGGGTTTTTCCAGCAACCCCATCATCATCACCCCAGCTCCCACAACAACCCACACCGCTGTCCACCTATCCTTCCCCTGGATCCAGTGGGATTCGGCTCGCGCTCCCGGGGGTATACGATGGAACGGCTGCCGGGTGCCAGGGGTTCCTACTCCAGCAGGGGCTCTACCTGGCAACCGTTCACCCAGCTCCTTCAGGATGTGAGAGTGTAAACGCCCTCATCTCCTGTCTGACTGGTAGAGCACTCGAATGGGCCAACGCAGTCTGGGGAAGGGAAGGACCGACGTTGGACAATTATGAGGATTTTACCCGCTGCTTCCGGGTGGTTTTCGATCATCCACCTGAAGGGAGAGCGGCGGGGGAACGCTTGTATCATCTCAGACAGGGGATGAGCAGCGCACAAGACTTCGCTCTGGACTTTCGAACTCTGGCCGCCGGCTCGGGATGGAGTGAGCGGGCCCTGATCGACCACTACATGTGTAGTCTACGCGAGGACGTTCGTAGGGAGCTAGCCTGCAGGGACACCACCCTTACCTTTGACCAGCTGGTGGACCTATCCATCAGGCTGGATAACCTGTTGGCCTCCCGCGGACGTCCGGATCGGGGTCCGTCAGTTCCATCCCCCAGCACCTCAGATCCGACACCAATGGAGCTAGGAGGTGCTGCTATGAGGGGGACCGGAGGGGGGGCCATTCCCTGCACCACCTGTGGCCGCAGAGGACACACTGCTGGTCGGTGCTGGGGAGGTTCTCCAGGGAGTCGAGGCAGCAGGCAGGGCACTGGTGGATCATCCCAGGTGAGTAGGCACCCGACTCACCCAGAGCTTCCTGTTTCGCACATGTGTGTATATATAAAAATTCCTGAGTGTTCCCCGCATTCCCAGCATAAGGCGCTAGTAGATTCAGGTGCAGCTGGGAACTTTATTGATCGTTCATTTGCAATTAGATTAGGGATCTCTATTGTTCCTGTTGATGTGCCCTTCCCTGTACATGCCTTAGATAGTCGTCCTTTAGGGTCCGGACTGATCAGGGAGGTCACAGCTCCACTAAGTTTGATAACGCAGGGGGATCATAAGGAGAGAACTAGTCTCTTTCTGATCAATTCACCTGCATTTCCTGTGGTGTTGGGGCGTCCCTGGTTGGCCGATAATGACCCCACTATTTCGTGGAAACAGGGGGCTCTCAAGGGATGGTCACGTCAGTGCTCAGGGAGGTGTGTAGGTGTTTCCATATGTGCAACTACGGTGGAGAGTCCAAACCAGGTCTCCACCATGCACATCCCCCCTGAATATGCCAATTTGGCTCTCGCCTTCTGTAAAAAGAAGGCGACTCAATTACCACCCCATCGACGGGGGGATTGTGCGACAAATCTCCTGGTAGACGGAGCACTTCCCAGGAGTCACGTGTATCCTTTGTCACAGGAGGAGACGGCGGCTATGGAAACATATGTCTCCGAATCTCTGGGCAGGGATACATTTGGCATTCCACTTCACCTGCCTCCTCGAGTTTCTTTTGTGAAGAAGAAGGATGGAGGTTTACACCCGTGTATTGACTATCGAGGTATAAATCAGATCACAGTGAAGTACAGTTACCCGCTGCCTCTCATAGCCAGTGTGACAGAG
>NC_036841.1:2501640-2505913 GCF_002910315.2 Salvelinus sp. IW2-2015
ATTCCGGCTCTCACAGACCTGTTAGTTTTTTTAAAGAAGCCCTCCTGTTCTCCACTCATTACCTGTATTAACTGCACCTGTTTGAACTCGTTACCTGTATAAAAGACACCTGTCACACACTCAATCAAACAGACTCCAACCTCTCACAATGCGCAAGACAGAGAGCTGTGTAAGGACATCAGGATAAATTGTAGACCTGTAAAGGCTGGGATGGGCTACAGGACAATAGGCAAGCAGCTTGATGAGAAGGCAACAACTGTTGGCACAATTATTAGAAAAATGGAAGAAGTTCAAGATGACGGTCAATCACCCTCGGTCTGGGGCTCCATGCAAGATCTACCTCGTGGGGCATCAATGATCATGAGGAATGTGAGGGATCAGCCCAGAACTACACGGCAGGACCTGGTCAATGACCTGAAGAGAGCTGGGACCACAGTCTCAAGAGAAAACCATTAGTAACACACTCACGCCGTCATGGATTAAAATCCTGCAGCGCACGCAAGGTCCCCTGCTCAAGCCAGCGCATGTCCAGGCCCGTCTGAAGTTTGCCAATGACCATCTGGATGATCCAGGGAGGAATTGGGAGAAGGTCATGTGGTCTGATGAGACAAAAATAGAGCTTTTTGCTCTAAACTCCACTCACCGCCGTGTTTGGAGGAATAGAAGGATGAGTAACAACCCAAGAACACCATCCCACGTAAAACCGTGAAGCATGGAGGTGGATAAACATCATTCTTTGGGGATGCTTTTCTTGCAAAGGGAGCAGGAAAAACGACTGCAAGCCAGTATGAAGGGAGGGATGATGGGGCCATGGTATCGCAGATCTTACCAAAACCTCCTTCCCTCAGTAAGAGCATGAAAGATGGGTCGTGGCTGGGTCTTTCCAGCATGACAAGACCCGGAAACACACAGCCAGGGAACTAAGGAGTGGCTCCGTAAGAAGCATACTCAAGGTCCTGCGAGTGGCCATAGCCGTCTCCAGAACCTGAAACCCAATCAGAAAATCTTTGGAGGGAGCCGAAAGTCCGATTGCCCAGCGACAGCCCCGGAAAACCTGAAGATACATGGCAGAAGTCTGTATGGAGGAAGTGGGCCCAATAATCCCTGCTGCAGTGTGTGCAAACCCTGGTGTCAAGAACTACAGGAAAACGTATGACTCTGTATTGCAACTAAGGTTTCATGTTACTTACGAATATTAAGTTCTGCTTTTCTGATGTATCAAAATACTTATGTCATGCATAAAAATGCAAATTATACTTAAAAAATCATACAAGTGAATTTCTGGATCTGGATTTTTGTTTTAGATTCCGTCTCTCACAGTTGAAGTGTACCTATGATAAAAATTACAGACCTCTACATGCTTTGTAAGTAGGAAAACCTGCAAAATCATCAGTGTATCAAATACTTGTTCTCCCCACTGTAGATGACATTCTAATATACTCAGCTACACTCGCCGAGGATGTGTCCCTGGTGCGCAAGGTGCTTGGTCGACTGTTGGAGCATGACCTGTACGTCAAGGCTGAGAAATGTCTGTTCTTCCAACAGTCCGTCTCCTTCCTAGGGTACCGCCTGTCCGCGACAGGGGTGGAGATGGAGAACGACCGCATTTTAGCCATGCATAATTGGCCGACTCCAACCACGGTAAAGGAGGTGCAGCGGTTTATCCGGGGCTTTGGTCAGGTGGCGGCTCCCATTACCTCTTTGCTAAAGGGGGGACCGGTGCGACTGCAGTGGTCAGCTGCGGGGGACAGGCTTTTGGTCACCTGAAGGCTCTGTTTACCTCTGTCACGTTCTGACCTTAGTTCCTTTGTTTTGTCTTTTGTTTTAGTATGGTCAGGGCGTGAGTTGGGTGGGTTGTCTATGTTAGTTTTTCTATGATTTTCTATTTCTGTGTTTGGCCTGATATGGTTCTCAATCAGAGGCAGCTGTCAATCGTTGTCCCTGATTGGGAACCATATTTAGGTAGCCTGTTTTCTGTTGGGTTTTGTGGGTGGATYTTTTCAGTCTTTGTGTGTCTGCACCAGAACTGTTTCGGTTGTTTCTTTGTTGTTTTGTTATTCAGTGTTCAGTTTTTGTTTATTATTAAATATCATGAACACTTACCACGATGCACCTTGGTCCTCACCTTCTTCCACCGACGACAGCCGTTACAACCTCGGCTCCCGTGCTGGCTCATCCTGATCCCTCTATGGAATTTATAGTAGAGGTGGACGCGTACGAGGCTGGGATAGGAGCTGTGCTGTCTCAGCGCTCGGGTACGCCACCAAAGCTCCGCCCCGGTGCTTTTTTCCCGAAGAAGCTCAGCCCGGCGGAACGAAACTATGATGTGGGTGATCGGGAGCTGTTGGCTGTTGTCAAGGCTCTGAAGGCGTGGAGGCATTGGCTTGAGGGGGCTAAATACCCTTTCCTCATTTGGACAGACCACCGCAATCTGGAGTACATCTGGGCGGCGAGGAGACTGAACCCTCGTCAGGCAAGGTGGGCCATGTTTTTCACCCGTTTTGTTTTCACCCTTTCCTACAGACCAGGTTCCCAGAACGCTAAGGCAGACGCACTGTCCCGGATGTATGACACAGAGGAGCAGTCCACGGATCCCACTCCCATACTTCCTGCTTCTTGCCTGGTGGCACCGGTGGTATGGGAGGTGGACGCGGACATTGAGCGGGCGTTACGTACAGAGCCCACTCCCAACCAGTGTCCAGTTGGGCGTCTGTACGTTCCGTCTGATGTCCGCGATCGTTTGATCTGTTGGGCCCACACGTCACCCTCCTCTGGTCATCCTGGTATAGGTCGGACGGTGCGCTGTCTTAGTGGGAAGAACTGGTGGCCCACTTTAGCTAAGGACGTGAGGGTTTATGTTTCCTCCTGCTCGGTGTGCGCCCAGTGCAAGGCACCTAGACATCTGCCCAGAGGGAAATTACCCGTTCCACAACGGCCGTGGTCACACCTATCGGTGGATTTCGTGACGGATCTTCCTCCGTCACAGGGAAACACCACGATCCTGGTTGTTGTGGATCGGTTTTCACCTAGACTCTGACACCAGAGATGTTTGGGTTGAAGTCCGGGCTCTGGCTGGGCCACTCAAGGACATTCAGAGGCTTGTCCCGAAGCCACTCCTGCATTGTCTTGGCTTTGTGCTTAGCGCTGTTGTCCTGTTGGAAGGTGAACCTTAGCCCTACAATTGTTTTTCTGAGGTCTTGGCTGATTTCTTTTGATTTTCCCATTATGTCAAGCAGTAACAACGGTGTCTGCCCGTACTCCCGCTCTCCACGGTTAGCCTGGGAAGTGGGCGCAGGTCTCCTACCTGCCCCTGGCCCACTACCTCTTAGCCCCCCCAAGAAATTTTTGGGTAGTACTCACGGGCTTTTCGGGCTTCCGTGCTAGACGCGTCCCCCTCATAACGCCGGTTCCTCTCTCCCGTTTCCTCCGCTCTCCGAGCTGCCTCCAGCTGTTCCCATGGGCGGCGATTCACTCCAACTTTAGCCCATGGTCCTTTTCCTTCCATGATTTCCTCCCAAGACCAGAAAATCCTGCTTCGTGCGCTGTCTCTCTCTCCCGTTACACCGCTGCTTGATCTTTTGTTGGTGGGTGGTTCTGTAACGGAATTCCTCCTCCTCTTCATACGAAAAAGGAGGAGTGGTGATTCGACCAAGACGCAGCGTTGTAACTTGACATTATATTTATTAAACAAAACCGAAAAAACAGGAAGAACACTTGATAGATACAAAACAACAAACGACGTAGACTGACCTGAACGTAAGAACTTACATGAAACACGAAGAACGCACGAACAGGAAAAACAGACTACCAAAAACGAACGAACAAACAAACGAAAACAGTCCCGTGTGCGTAACATACTGACACAGGAGACAACCACCCACAAACAAACAATGTGACACCACCTACCTTAATATGATTCTCAATCAGAGGAGATGAAAACCACCTGCCTCTAATTGAGAACCATATCAGGTACCCATTAAACCAACATAGAAACACAAAACATAGACTGCCCACCCAAACTCACGTCCTGACCAACTAACACATACAAAACTAACGAAAACAGGTCAGAGACGTGACAGTATCACAATTCCAGTGGGTCAGAAGTTTACATACACTAAGTTGACTGTGCCTTAAACACTTTGGAAAATTCCAGCAAATGATGTCATGGTTTTAGAAGCTTCTGATAGGCTAATTGACATAAATTTGAGTCAATTGGAGGTGTTACCGGATGGATTATTTCAAGGCCTATTTTCAAACTCAGTGCCTCTTTGCT
>NC_036841.1:2510355-2551488 GCF_002910315.2 Salvelinus sp. IW2-2015
TAGAGTCCAGTGAGTGTGTGGGTAGAGTCCAGTGAGTGTGTGGGTAAAGTCCAGTGAGTGTGTGGGTAGAGTCCAGTGAGTGTGTGGGTAAAGTCCAGTGAGTGTGCATAGAGTCCAGTGCACAAAAAAAACTACAATGCAAATAGTCGCAGGTTTAGGAATGTAGCTGAAGAATTGCAACATTTACCTGGAGTTAAATCTGTAAATAGCACTCCTGGGTGATTTAAAAAGTCATAATAAATTGATCAATAATATAATAATAAAAATGTTTATCTTTAATTTGCAATCTGTAGAAACTATGAGAATAGAAAGGTTCATAACTTTTGTGAAACATCACAGTTGAAAAATACATATATAAATAAAAACTGGATGGTCTTCAGAGATAGATGGGAGGGGTTGAGGGTAGCTGAAGGATGAGACTAAAAACAAACAAAAGATAACTATTGTAAAATACATTGTGTATGTAAAATGTATATAGTATGTATAAGCTGGAAGTAGAAGCCTAAGTGTGGTTATCCATTAGTTTACTCTAATTCGGGGAGGGGTGGTAGGGTTAGGGGAAAATAATAAAGGACAATCCATTAAAAAAATATATATATATTTTATACATATATTGAAAAATATATATATGGTGGATTGGAAATGATGCAGATAATTACATTGAAGGAAGCTACAGTCTATCTGCAATATTAAAGCTGATTTACTCCCCAAAATAAAAATAAAACATATACTGTATAGAATGAAAACATTTGTTCAGGTTGCCATTTCTTATGGCTTGGGGGTAGAAGCCGTTCAGGAGCCTTTTGGTCCCAGATAGCAGAAAGAACTGTAACGTTCGTCGTATGGAGGAAGAGAGGAGGACCAAGGCGCAGCATGAAAAGTATCCATTTTAATAGAATACGTTAAACAAACAAACAAAATAACGATAAACGAGAATAACACGAAACGAAACAGTTCTGTCTGGTGCAGACACACAAAGACTGAAAATAACCACCCACAAAACCCAACACAAAACAGGCTACCTAAATATGGTTCCCAATCAGAGACAATGACTAACACCTGCCTCTGATTGAGAACCATATCAGGCCAAACACAGAAATAGAAAAACATAGATAAACAAACATAGACTGCCCACCCCAACTCACGCCCTGACCATACTAAATAAAGACAAAAACAAAGGAAATAAAGGTCAGAACGTGACAAGAACGGTCTATGACTTGGGTGGCTTGAGTCTTTGACAATGTTTAGGGCCTTCCTCTGACATCGCCTGGTATAGAGGTCCTGGATGGCAGGGAGCTTGGCCCCAGTGARGTACTGGACTGTACGCCCTAGCCTCTGTAGCGCCTTGCAGTCGGATGCCAAGCTGTTGTCATACCAAGTGGTGATGCAGCCAGTCAAGATGCTCTCAATGGTGCAGCTATAGAACCAACCTACTTAGAATTCTCCAAATGTTTCACACTGACTTTGAAATGCAAAACCCCAAATATGATTAATACAGTACAGCGATACAATTATAACAGAGAATACGCCGGTATCGCCTCCTTAGTTTAATTGATTTTCTATTAACGGTTTCCCTCTGACTCACCTATAAGTGTGGAGCGTCCGTCTCCCAGGGGGTAGCGCTGGTAGCGTGGCATGGGGAAGGGGGGCAGCTTGTGGAAGAGGGGCTCCAGCAGAGGCTCCAGTCTGGAGGCAGAGGGGTCCGAGGGGTAGAACAGGTTGAAGATCTGGGTGCAGGCAGGACGGAGTTGACTCACTGAGGGACACAGGACAGCAGACAGCAGAGATTAGGGAACGCTTAGTCTGTGAAGTAATAAATTATAAGGCTTGTGTGTACGAAATGTGATGTGTGGGAAAGGTATCCCCACACTCTTCTCAATTTACATCAACAACATAGCTCAGGCAGTAGGAAGCTCTCTCATCCATTTATATGCAGATGATACAGTCTTATACTTTGCTGGCCCCTCCCRGGATTTTGTGTTAAACGCTCTACAACAAAGATTTCTTKGTGTCCAACAAGACCCTTCATCCAACAAGACCTCTTCATCTTGTTCTGAACACCTCCAAAACAAAGGRTATGTGGTTTGGTAAGAAGAATGCCCCTCTCCTTACTGTGATTACTACCTCTGAGGGTTTAGAGCTTGAGGTAGTCACCTCATACATGTACTTGGGAGTATGGCTAGACGATGCACTCTTTCACTTAGCACATATCCAAGCTGRAGGCTAAAGTTAAATCTAGACTTGGTTTCCTCTATCGTAATCGCTCCTCTTTCACCCKAGCTGCCAAACTAACCCTGATTCAGATGACCATCCTACTAGATTACGGAGACATCATTTTTAGATCGGTAGGTAAGGGTGCTCTCGAGCGGCTAGATGTTCTTTACCATTTGGCCATCAGATTTGCCACCAATGCTCCATATAGGACACATCACCGCACTCTATACTCCTCTGTAAACTGGTAATCTCTGTATACCTGTTGCAAGACCCACTGGTTGATGCTTATTTATAAAACCCTCTWAGGRCTCACTCCCCCCTATCTGWGATATRTACTGCAGCRCTCATCCTCCACATACAACATCCGTTCTGCCAGTCACATTTTGMTAAAGGTCCCCAAAGCACACACATCCCTGGGTCGCTCGTCTTTTCAGTTTGCTGCAGCTAGCGACTGGAACGAGCTGCAACTAACACTCAAACTGGACAGTTTTATCTCAATCTCTTAATTCAAAGACTCAATCATGGACACTTGTGGCTACTTTGCGTGATATATTGTTGTCTCTACCTTCTTGCCCTTTCTGCTGTTGTCTGTGCCCAATAATGTTTGTACCATGTTTTGTGCTGCTACCATGTTGTGCTGCTGCCATGTTGTGTTGCTACCATGTTGTTGTCATGTTGTATTGCTACCATGCTGTGTTGCTGCCATGCTATGTTGTTGTCTTAGGTCTCTCTTTATGTAGTGTTGTCTCCCTTGTCGTAATGTGTATTTTGTCCATTATTTTAATTTTATARTTTTTTATTTTTAATCCCAGCCCCCGTCCACGCAGGAGGCCTTTTGCCTTTGGGTAGGCCGTCATTGTAAATAAGAATTTGTTCTAAACTGACTTGCCTAGTTCAATATAGGTTAATAAATAAATAAATAAATAAAAAAGACATATATTTGTAGTCTAGAAAGGCTCTAAAAAGCAGCATCTACTGTATGTAGTAGAATTATGAACTAGTGGTCTTTTCAAGCAAAATAAGTATGAAGATCGATCTGGTCCATCAGAGAGGTAGCTAAACATTGTGGGGAAGGTGTTGCATCAGGGACTGCCTGGACACAGAGAAGTGTGAGAAGTGTGTGTGTTTCTCTAACAACACCTACCCTGGACAGCAGGCAGTACCGTGCGTCTCATGGCCAGCACCAGACCCAGTGGACAGCCCAGCAGGAAACATTCAGAGACCTCAAAGTCAAACCTCCCTGGGTTCAAAATCAGACTACTGCTGCTGCCGGGACGCAGGTCCACCCCCTCCTGCATCAGACTGGTAGAAGAGGAAGAAGAGAGGGAGGTGCAGAGGGAGGGATGGAAGGAGAGAGGGAGGTGCAGAGGGAGGGATGGAAGGAGAGAGGGAGGTGCAGAGGGAGGGATGGAAGGGAGGGGAAGGTGCAGTGGGCAGGATGGAAGGCGAGAGGGAGGTGCAGAGGGAGGGATGGAAGGAGAGAGGGAGGTGCAGAGGAGGGATGGAAGAGAGAGGGAGGTGGCAGAGGGAGGGTGGAAGGCGCGAGGAGGGAGGTGCAAGGGAGGGATGGAAGGAGAGAGGGAGGTGCAGAGGGGAGGCGATGGAAGGAGAGAGGGAGGTGCAGAGGAGGGATGGAAGGAGAGAGGGAGGTGGCAGAGGGGGATGAAATGCGAGAGGGAGGTGCAGAGGGAGGGATGGAAGGAGAGAGGGAGGTGCAGAGGGAGGGATGGAAGGCGAGAGGGAGGTGCAGTGGGAGGGATGGAAGGAGAGCGGGAGGTGAAAGAGAAGAGAGAGGTAGAGAGAAAAATGATAAACCAAATCTACGAATGTTGCAAAAGAGTGAGACGAGGGAGGCTGACTCAAATTTAAATAGAAGCCTGCATCTCAATCACTCAGTATAACGGATTCTGACAACTCAGTCCACTGTGTGTGTCCTGAGTGGGCAGGTAAAATAACAGGTTGATTGAGCATGTGTGTGGTAAGCATATGTTATCTGGGAGAGGAGACCGGGGCTTTAGTAGGGCCCTTGACCATTCTGACTCAGTCTGAAAAGCTCTCCTCTCTCTCTTTGGCAGAGCAGAGAGACAGATGGGGCTTGCGGATGTTTGAACAGCCAAGCCAGCCTTAAACCCACTGCCTGGCTATAAATCTACACACCCTGAAACTGTAGAAGACCTCCTGACCCTCCAGTCCAGCCAAAACTAAGAGAGAAGGATTATGGTCTGTGACCAGCCCAAGAAGGAAAATCAATCTGCCTTGGATTGCCGGCTGCTCTCTTTGTCTTTCGTCTTCCTACTGCCTGCCTCTCTCACTTGCTCTAATTTCTGCCCTCCTTTCCTGCCCTCCATTAATCCACCTCTTTCTGCTGGGGTCTGAACGCCATAGGCTGTCATCTCGCAAAGAGAGAGATAGAGTTGGAATGAGAGAGTGAAGGAAAGAGAGATGGAGAGATACAAATTCAGATTCAGAAAACTTTGTTCACAGAGAGTCAATTCATTTTGCAGCAGTCATAGAACATATCACATATAAAACATACAAATAAATAGCAAAGGATATGTACAGGGTAAGTACAGATTCATAGTGCAAGTGCTAAAGTGCAATTAGTCCAACATTTTGTTAAGCTGCAGAATTGCATTCTGAATAAAACAGTACTTGGCCCTGTTTTTTTTAACCTTAGGTAGTCTGTACCTGAGGCTAGAGGGAAGGAGCTGGAAATCGGAGTGGAGTGAGTGAGAGGAGTCAACCCCTATTTTATTTGCCTTATGAAGGGCTCTGCCCAGGTAGAGAGTTGACAGTTCTTGCTGTTGCTGCCCTATGATTTTTCCGCATGTCCTGACTATCTTGCCCAACCTATTTTTCTGTGCAACCTTGATATTCCCAAACCAGCAGGTCAAGCAGTAGGATAGAATTCTCTCAATGAATGATTTATAAAAGAGAACCATGATGGTTCGATCAACATTAAAAAAGTGAAGTTTCCGTAGGAAATACATTCTCTGTTGGCCTTCCTTAAAAATAGCGTCAGTACACTGATCCCAGGACAGCCGGTTGTGACTAGACCACCGTATTTGTACTCCTCCACTATTTCGATAGGCTCACCTTTTATCAGTGATGGTGTGTGCATGGTAGTGTTCCTTCCAAAGTCAATCACCATGTCCTTTGTTTTTGATGAGGGAGAGAGAGAGAGAGAGAGAGAGAGAGAGAGAGAGAGAGAGAGAGAGAGAGAGAGAGAGAGAGAGGAGAGAGAGAGAGAAACTCTCTGACCGATCACGACTTCAACAGAGGAAGGAGAAAAGGCTTTCGTTGTTAGCAGAGGGCCTACTGGGAAATCCCCTGGTTGAGGTGGAAAAAGAGGCTCCTGACAGGCAGGTGACCCGGAGATATGCAGGCTTCCCAGAGGCCCCTGAGAGTGGGCTGATGCCTGGGAATCACAGCTCTAATAATAACCTAAACTGAGCCGGAGCAGAGCCCTCCATGTGACCGGGCGGTGATGCCCTGTGGAAAGGGCCATGCAAAATGTCATCATCCTCCATCCTCCACACTGCTGAGTTGACTGGGGTTTTAATGAAGAGAATAACTAGCAGGGTTAGAAGACGATAAGAGGTGCGTCACCATGGACACGCTGCAGAATCAGTGTGAACAAGTCAAATCTCTGACTGAGTAGGGTGCCAATGGTAGGGCACCCTATTCCCTATATAGTGCATTACTTTTGACCAGAGGCCCAAAATAAATGCACTAAATAGGGAATATGGTGCCATTTAGGATGCAGCTTAGGTTGCCAGGGATCTGGCTACTGTAGCCATACWAATAAAATGCTATTTCTATGACTGTAACTACGCTGACATGGGCCTTACTGGAGCATGTGATTTGGAATGGGAACACTGGTTGCTTGGTGCTGGTTAATTGGTAGCATGGTAGAGAGCTGGGAGCTCCCCATCCACCCAGCAATAGCGACATTCACCTGCAGTAGTCAGTCTCCTATGCACACTGGCACTGCCACAAATAGGCTATTTATAGCCCAGAGCAGGCCGGCAGGTAGACAGGGAGGCCGGCAGGCATATAGATAGACAGAAAGGCAGGCAGGCAGACAAGCAGACTGGCAGGCAGAAAGGCAAGCAGACAGGCAGGCAGAAAGGCATGCAGGACGGCAGAGAAACAGGCAGGTAGCAGGCAGAAAAGCGGACAAGCAGGCAGGTAGACAGGCAGAAAAGTGGACAAGCAGGCAAGCAGGCAGGTAGACAGGCAGAAAGGAAGGCAGAAAGGCAGGCAGGCAGACAGGCAGGTAGACAGGCAGAAAGGCAGGTAGAAAGGGACATATTGATGACAGAGTGACACATAAATAGAACATCCCATGACAACCTGGCTGAGGCCCAGATAGCTACAGTACTTCTGGGTTATCCCATCACACCACTGAGTACATAGATGGATGGACGTGCACTCATACACACATCATTCAAAATGTCACTAGAAATGTCTGGAATAAACATTGGGTAGGGAACTGCGTGATAAGAAAACATGTATTCAGATATGACTCTAATGACAGTGGTATATGCCAAGAATGTGATGGTAGGAGTATACTATTATGGGATTTTCCCAAAGTCTGAGTATCAACAGTATTTAACCTTTATCTTCATTGAATCGGAATGTCAACAGAGTCCTTGCCAAGAGATGTAAAAGGCAGAATAATCCCCACTGTGTCTATCACTGAGATGAGCAACGGGAAAAGTACTGTTACTACCTCATCATAATCCAACCATGGTGCATGAATTGCACTCTTGGAGGTATTGTCCACACTTTTGGAGGACAATAGAAATGTAAATTAGAGTTAGGGTTGAGCCGGGTGTGGACATGAAGCAAGGGTTAGGGTTGTGGTTAAGGGTTAGGGTTGAGCCGGGTGTGAACATGAAGCAAGGGTTAGGGTTATGGTTAAGGGTTAGGGTTGAGCCGGGTGTGGACATGAAGCAAAGTTAGGGTTATGGTTAAGAGTTAGGGTTGAGCCGGGTGTGGACATGAAGCAAGGGTTAGGGTTATGGTTAAGGGTTAGGGTTGAGCCGGGTGTGGACATGAAGCAAGGGTTAGGGTTATGGTTAAGGGTTAGGGTTGAACCGGGTGTGGACATGAAGCAAGGGTTTTGGTAAGGATTAGCTTCCATCAGGGTGATGTTCTCTGTCTACAGTACCTGCTGAAGAAGCTGTGTTGTCCAGTAGATGTGTCTCCATCATACGAGTCACTCTGTTTCCTGCTGAGGGGCTGTCTGGCTTGGCTGTGTCCATCGCTGGGCAGGGCCGAGATATCAATGTTACTCTTACTCAGCCTCTTACTGGAGCTGAGGCCCAGGCTGGGGCTGTGACAGGGGCTGTCCTCAGGGTCATCCTGCGTGGGAGGAAGAGAGCGTGGGACACAAGCCTTCACCGTTCACTCACACTCAAATACCATAACTGAACACAAATGAGCAGCTCATTGCTAATCCCTCTTTCTCAGCACATAGGAGAATGTGGGAGCTGGCTAGCTACCAGACCTGGGTTTAAATACATGTGCGTTTGAGTATTTGTACTTGAAATATTTCTGTGTATGACTATTTTTCAAATAATGTGGCCAAATCAACTACTTCTATTTGAAGTATTTTAAACTATTTTAAAATCATTTTCTATAAATAGCCTACAATTTCAAACTACAGTATGTCAAAATACAGTACTTGTTTCCAAATACATTATTTCAAATACCCCTAGGACCAAACAGACCCAGGTTAAAATGCATGGAGTATTTAAATATTTGCATTTTAAAATACACTTTGTATTGTGTATTTGAGTATTTTTCAAATACATACCAATACTTTCCATGTGTATTTCCAAATACATTTTAATATTCAACTACTTTATTTTAAATGTCTCTGAAAGTAATTGAAATACGCTAAAAAGTATTTGTAACCTATGTTTGCTAACTACAGATAGAGATTGATCCTGTTTTATGTGTGAGGCTACAGGAGAGTAGTAGTGGGTAAAGTAGATTTGAGGTTAGAGAGAGAGAGGAAATAGGAGAACAGAGAGAGGAATAGAGAGAGAGAGAGAGAGAGAGAGAGAGAGAGAGAGAGAGAGAGAGAGAGAGAGAGAGAGAGGTGAGAGAGTGGAGAGGTTCGGACAGAGAGAGCAGCCCCGGGGATCATGCAGTACTAACTGGGTGTAAACAAATAGGAAAAGACAGGCCAGCTCAGGACGGAGAGAGAGGATTTTCAAGGTCTTGGCTAGGATAGCATGGGGAAGGAGAGATTGTCTGAGAGGAAAGCTGTCCGAACACAGAAGATCTTACACAATTCTAGCTACAGGCCATGGGGAGATAGTTGAATAGCACAGAAAGCACAAACTGAAATTGTAATGCCTCAATTTAAAATGGTCTTAGGGGCATCTAAAAGTGCAGTTTTACAGAACATGTTAGAGTATATGTTGATTGAGTTGTAATGTGTCATGCTCCTACCTTGAGGCTCTCAGTGCTGTTGTTCCTGCTGCTGCTGGGACTGCTGTGCTGCCTCTGACTGCTACTACTGCTGCTGCTGAAACACAGGGCGTCGAAGCACAGCACACCTCCCACACAGTCGCCCATCACACACACCTGGACGGGAACACACACACACACACAAGCACGCACAGACGCACGCACACACACCGTTTTAGAAACCCTCGCTCCACTCAATCAATGTAGGCAGCCATGCCTCCCCAGCAGGCAGATTTGGGCCCCGTGCCTGTTCAGATCCACAGTCAAATCTGAATGTCAATAACAAACTTCATTAGGACTGACTCAGTCTGAGGGAACAACACATTTCTCCTTAATTGGTTTGACGTGACACCATTGTACTTGGCTTCCTGACTTGGAATTGCATTATGACCACAAATCTTGTCAAAGTTATGCAAGGAGGGGCCTCCCGAGTGGCACAGCGGTCTAAGGCACTGCATCACAGTGCTTGAGGCGTCACTACAGACCTGGGTTCAATCCCAGGCTGCGTCACAGCCGGCCGTGACCGGGAGACCCATGAGGAGGCACACAATTGCCCCAGCGTCGTCTGTGTTAGGGGATGGTTTGGCTGGTCTCATCACGCTCTAGTGACTCCTTGTGGCGGACGCTGTTTCCTCCGACACATTGGTGCAGCTGGTTTCCGAGTTAAGCAAGCAGTGTGGCTTGGCAGGGTCGTGTTTCGGTGGACGCATGGCTCTCGAGTCCGTAGGGGAGTTGCAGCGATGGGACAAGACTAACTACCAATTGGATATCACGAAAAAGGGGTAGAAGTACAACAAATATATATACTTATGCAAGGAGAGGAAGTTCAATATAATAGAGTTTATACATTGTATGGTTTTGCCAATAATGTGCTCTTGAAAATTACAGCACTTAATTAGAACATAGGTCTTATCAGAGAGGGGATTGTCCACAGGTGTGTGAGAGTTAATAGGGTCTGCAGACGGCATGATAAAGCTGCAGGCCTCTGGCGACATTAGTCCCCACAGTGAAAACAGAGGATTACCCAGCCCTCTCTATCCCAATCATCACTTCCTCTGAAAATCTTTGGCTTCCATTAAACGGACTGCAGCACATTATTGGATTTGGCATGAGAGATTAGAGGGAATGAGATCTCCCATTCTCTCTCTCCTCTTCTCCTCCCTTGTTCCTAACAGTATGATTCATCTCCAGTCAGTCAGTGTGACCCTGTGGGAGCCGGGGGGACACTTTAGAGGACGGACCCACCTGGCTAGTGAAGCCCTTTATGGGCGGACACTTCAGGAGGATGGACCCACCTGGCCAGTGAAGCCCTTTATGGGCGGACACTTCAGGAGGATGGACCCACCTGGCCAGTGAAGTCCTATATGGGAAGACACTTTAGAGGACAGACCCACCTGGCCAGTGAAGCCCTATATAGGGGGACATTTTAGAGGGATGGACCAACATGGCCAGTAAAGCCCTGTCTGGGGGGGACACCTTAAGAGGACAGGCCTACCTGGCCAGTGAAGCCCTGACTCGAGGGACACTTTAGAGGACAGACCCACCTGTCCGGTGAAGCCCTGTCCYTCCTGGGACACGAGGAAGCTGTGGTAGGCCTGGTTGGCGCGGGTGATGAGGGTTGCCACGGCGTCCTGGTAGTGTGGCGCTGCGATGGCGAGGAGCGGGAGGGCGGCCAGGGGCAGGTGGTCAACGCTGCTGGACACACAGCTCTCATCATAGCTGTATGGGTTCAGACTGGGACAGGAAGGATGGGGACACATAACAAGAAGTGAGTCATTTGTGAGCCTTGAACAACAATCAATTCAATTTTTTAAAACTAAATATTATTTATCCCTGGAAAATTACTTGTGTTGCCATAGTTTCATGTCTTACATGGAGAATGGAATGTACCTATATGGTGAATGGAGATCCCTCTGACATTTATCAACAGGCATTCATTCAGCAATCGTTTCCACTGCACAAAAATGTCTTGGGAAATGGAATTTGGAAAAAGTATTGTAATTGGCTGCTTCTGTTAATCCAAGGTTATTTTGGGAAAAAGATCCAACAAAATGATTTGTTACCCCGGAACGTATAAATATGATGAATGAGCATGTGGCTAATCATCTCTCTCTCTCTCTCAATTCAATTTAAGGGCTTTATTGGCATGGTCTCTCTCTCTACAGGTGCAGGCTTGCAGACTCTCCCCTGCTGGCACAACCTCTCCTCCGCTGCCTGTCTGATAGCACCCTCTGTTTATCTGATGTGTATGCACGCGTGTCTTTTCTGTGTGTGTGAATCACAGGGAGTGACAGTGCTGCACGCCACAGCGTCCGAGACCCTTTATCCAACAGTGTGGGGAACCAGTGAAGGATAGCCTTGCCCCTTTTACGCTCTAACAGCTGAATCTCCCTTATCGCCATCCCAAATGGCACCCTATTCCCTATATAGTGCACTACTTTTAACCAGGGCCCTATGGCTCTGGCCAAACGTAGTATCAAGGCGAGACCCAGATGCAGACACAGGAAGCAGATGGTTGGAGTCTTACAATGTTTAATAATCCAATAGGGGAGGCAAGAGAATGGTCGTGGACAGGCAAAAGGGTCAAAACCAGTTCAGAGTCCAAAAGGTACCGAAGGGCAGGCAGAATCAAGATCAGGGCAGGCAGGATGATCAGGCAGGCGGGAAAGTAGTCCAGAGTCAGTCAGGGGTCAAAACCAGGAAGACTATCAAAAAGAGCATAGCAAAAGTAGTACGGGGAAAACCACACTGGTTGACTTGACTAACATACAAGACGAACTGGCACAGAGAGACAGGAAACACGGGGATAAATACACTGGGGAAAATAAGCGACACCTGGAGGGGGTGGAGACAATCACAGGAACAGGTGAAACAGATCAGGGCGTGGCACGTAATGCCCTCTATAGAGAATAGGGTGCCATTTGGGATGGACTCAGAGCCTGGAGGGACCAGTAGGGGGTGTGAGGGGTGGGGTCTACATGGTGCAAAGACCTAGCAGTATCCCTGTAGACATGCTACCATTGATAAGAACATCAAGGAGAGAAATGGAGCTTTCCAGGTGGATGGCAAGCTAAAGCTGTGATGTCTGGCTGTTACTGTGAAGGGAGGAGTAGCCCTGCTCTCTCTCATCTCAATTCAATTCAATTCAAGGGGTTTTATCGTGATGGGAAACATATGTTAACATTGCCAAAGCAAGTGAAGTAGATAATATACAAAAGTGAAATAAACAATCAAAATTAACAGTAAACATTACACTCACATAAGTTCCAAAAGAATAAAGACATGACAAATGTCATATTACGTATATATACAGTGTTGTAACGATGTGCAGAAGGGAAAATAAATAAACATAAATATGGTGTTTGTTCTTCACTTGTTGACGTTTTCTTGTGGCAACAGGTCACAAATCTTGCTGCTGTGATGGCACACTGTGGTATTTCACCAATTCACCAATGAGGTCACTCATTGGGAGTTTATCAAAATCGGGGTTTGTTTTCGAATTCTTTGTCGATCTGTGAAATCTGAGGGAAATATGTGTCTCTAATATGGTCATACATTTTGGCAGGAGGTTAGGAAGTGCAGCTCAGTTTCCATCTAATTTTGTGGGCAGTGTGCACATAGCCTGTCTTCTCTTGAGAGCCAGGTCTGTCTACGTGGCCTTTCTCAATAGCAAGGCTATGCTCACTGAGTCAAAGATTTTCTTAAGTTTGGATCAGTCACAGTGGTCAGATATTCTGCCACTGTGTACTCTCTGTTTAGGGCTAAATWGCATTCTAGTTTGCTCTGTTTTCTTGTTAATTCTTTCCAATGTGTCAAGTAATTATCTTTTTGTTTTCTCATGATTTGGTTGTGTCTAATTGTGTTGCTGTCCTGGGGCTCTGTGGGGTGTGTTTGTGTTTGTGAACAGAGCCCCAGGACCAGCTTGCTTAGGGGACTCTTCTCCAGGTTCATCTCTCTGTAGGTGATGGCTTTGTTATGGAAGGTTTGGGAATCGCTTCCTTTTAGGTGGTTGTAGAATTTAACTGCTCTTTTCTGGATTTTGATAATTAGCGGGTATTGGCCTAATTCTACTCTGCATGCATTATTTGGTGTTTTACGTGGTACACAGAGGATATTTTTGCAGAACTCTGTATGCAGAGTCTCAATGTGGTGTTTGTCCCATTTTGTGAATTCTTGGTTGGTGAGTGGACGCCAGACCTCACAACCATAAAGGGCAATGGGTTCTGTAACTGATTCAAGTATTTTTAGCCAGATCCTAATTGGTATGTCAGGGTCCTGTCAGGGTCCAGATCTGGCAGAATCTGTGCAGAAGATCTAGGTGCTGCTGTAGGCCCTCCTTGGTTGGTGACAGAAGCACCAGATCATCAGAAAACAGTAAACATTTGACTTCAGATTCTAGTAGGGTGAGGCCAGGTGCTGCAGACTGTTCTAATGCCCTCGCCAATTCGTTGATATATGCCGAAGAGGGTGGGGCTTAAGCTGCATCCCTGTCTCACCCCACGGCCCTGTGGGAAGAAATGTGTGTGTTTTATTGCCTATTTTAACACTTGTTGTTAGTGTACATGGATTTTATAATGTCGTATGTTTTCCCCCAACACCACTTTCCATCAATTTGTATGGTAGACCTCATGCCAAATTGAGTCGAAGTCTCTCTCTCTCTCTCTCTCTCTCTCTCCCTCTCTCTCTCTTCTCCTCTCCTCTCTCTCTCTCTTCTCTCTCTCTCTCTCTCTCTCTCTCTCTCTCTCCTCTCTCTCTCTCTCCTGGTCTGCGCTGGGTGTTTTTGCGCGAGTCCTGCACTGGTTTGGTGTGAAAGCTCTATCCCTAACTAACTTTCTTGCGATTTCTTTCTTTACATGGTATTTCTATGGTGGAGGGTTAGAGCAAATATCTTGTTTTAGCGGTATCCAAATTTTTTTCAAAGTTAGCGGGGAGAGGACAGAGCAAAACGTTCCTGCCGGTTTTTGAAGTTGTGGTGGGCGCGTATGGCTTCTCAGCCTCTAGCGCGGAGCTGAGACGCTGTCTATACAGCAATGGATTCAGTGTGTTCCTGAGAACGGAGTTGAAGCGTTGAGGAGGTTCTACCGCGGGTCGCGTGACAGGAGGAGACTGAGTTTATTACATTCTCCTTCTAAATGAACAAAGCTGGTCTGTTGTGTTCATGAAAAAGGGCTAATTCTTGGTGGTAGGCTAATTGCTAAGCGGCGAATAATTTTAAAGGGATGTGTGCGTGTCAATTTCACTCCTCACCCTACCTTCAACAAAAGAAGTTGTAAGTGGCAAATTTGCTCTCCGTTTATTACGTGATGATCAAATTAAGGAAAGAGCTGAGTCGTTTTGGTGTTGCTAGCGGTTTCCGCTGTACTGTCAGCAGGGTTTCAGGCAGATGCCGTTAAACCGACTTGTTTCGTTCCGGAGGCAAAGTTTGTTATGGTTTCTGAAGCACAACGAATCAACAGCCCTAAAATGTGCACTTTAAAGTGCAGACATGGGGAGGCGCTCTATGCAGGTTTCTGCCAGCACAGATAGTCTACGGTGTTTTGAATGTGGGGATTTGGCGGCAACAGAGTTTTGCCGTTGCCCCACACAAAGGCCCGTATTAAAGGTAAGAGGCGGTAAACAAGCGCCAGTGGTGGAAACGAGGTCCAAAGTGCAGGGGGTTAAGTTAGATGCAGACAGCAAGAGGCCTGGACCTAGTCAGTTAGAGATCGGTTGGTGTAGTGGATGATGGGTCTAGTCAGGCTAAGAGATGGCTGCGAGGACTGTATGCTGAGTTAAGTCAGTGCTAGGAGATGGTGAACGTTACCGTGGAGGATGGGTCTCCCAGTCAGGCAGAGAAAGATGGGCGGAAGCAAGAGCCGGGCTAGTCAGGCTACGAGATGGTGAGGTAGCTGAGGCTGATGGCCTAGTTATGCTTATGGGGTGGCGGTCTAGGCAGGATATTGGATGGCATGTTATACCGAGGTTGAGGTCTAGTCAGGCTATTGGATGGTGGGGCTAGCTGAGGCTGGCCCCTAGTCCATCGCCTAATGGAGGGTGGGGTAGCTTGAGGCTGGCCCTAGTCCCAGCTATGGAGGGTTGGGTAACCTGAGGCTGGCCTAGTCATGCTAGGAGGCGTCGCGGGTAAGCCGAGGCTGGGCCCCTGAGTCAGTGCTTATGGAGCGGGGCGTAGCATTTGAATACCTGGTCTAGTCAGGTCTATTCTAGTGGCATGAGGAGAGTAATAGTGGGGAAGTGTAAGAGATTAGGGGGCGAGGAGCGATGGGTCAAGCGGAAAAGGAAAAAGGTGTGCGACAAAGGCACATGGAACTGTTGCCCTGTTGCTGCTATGGGTGAGGCCTAACCAGAGGAGAAAGAGCAAGGTGTGTCCAGGCGTGCGGTGATTAGAGAAAGCAGGAGGAAAGTGAAGTCTGCAGGAAAGAAGGATAGAGGAGTTATTTTTTTCAGACATCCTCTTCAATTGGCCCGGAGCTGACCAGCCAGTCAACCAGCAGGGCCGTCTTAAGTAACACGTGAGAAGATGACAAGGTTTCCTGAATGAGGACTCAGGGCGAAAAAAGTAATCTATGAGCTTTTTTTCCTGATGCCTAGAAGTTTGGTAAGATCAGTACAACAAAAATTTTTATTTACATTTTTGCTAATGAGAAATGCAGGGGCATGGTGTCCTCTCACCCAAGAAACGTTTATGGTTGAAGGAAGTGGGTCACAACAAGTGCGTAAAGGTTTACCTTCAGACACTCGTTTAAATGTTTAATTTCTTCTGACACTGGGGCTTTTTTGAGCTTTGCTATTGGTCTATTCCTCTGCTGGCCTTTTTTCCCACCCTTCTTAAGGAGACTCTCGGGTAGGCTCGCTTTAATAATAGAATGGCGGCCAGGAGATGCGGGAAGAGGAGTGGTCGTTGGCGTAAATATGTAAAACAACAAAAAAAAGTACATGGTGTTCATTTCTGCAGGAGACGCATACGTGATGTGCGTTGAATGAAGTTGATTGCGGGCTCTGTGTGGAAGGGCAAGTTGGTTGAGCCATGGGACAAATCTTAGTGAGGGGTGCAGTCCTTTTTGCACCGGGTCTGTCGTAAAATTTGCCTCCTCAAAGGAAGTGTGTAAGGGTAGGTTGCCTTGTCTGTTACAGCAGAACAATAACAATGCTGGTTTGTCTTTTTAAAAATGTGTATGCCGCCTAACACAGGGAGAGAAAGAGGGTTCTATTTGGGCAGTCCTTAAGACAGGAAGAACTCGCACAAGTAGCGCCTGAGGAGACGCGGGCATCGGACGGTGACTGGACTGTAACAATGGATTTACAAAAGACAGAAACATGGGGAAGGAGCCCTCAATTCAACGTGTCAGTGGGAGTGGTTAGGGGACATCATAATCAGTTTGGACCTTAGTGGGATGTTGTTGGAGAACTAAACATCCAAACACAAGCAGTTATACCATTGGGTGAAGCGTTTTTGGGGCTAGGGTGAGTGGCAGCCCGACTTGCTATCGTTTTTACAATATCTAGCGAATCAGAGCAATAGGCGCTTGGGACGCTACATTCTCCCTGTGGGTTTTCGGACCATCACAATAACCACATGGCTCGGCTGTCCTATCTTCAACCAGTGGCCCCGGCAGGCATTCTTATTGGAAAGTTCAATGTAAACGCTTTACAAGAATGCCACTTTTTTGCTCCAGTTTTCCAGACCTTTTTGCGGAAAGGTGGGCGGCAGCGAAGAGAGGAGATGAGTCTTTGCAAGTCAATGGTGGAGTGTGGGAAATGCAGATTCGGCTTTTCTGCAAACAGTACACCAGCTCTCTCATCTATCATAGTGCTATGTAGCTAGTATTGGGGAACCTGCATAGGCGTGTATTATGTGAGATGGAGGTAGGAGATGGTGGGGCAACGGCAATGTAGGCCTCCAGGCTAATTTAGCCGACATTAGCGTACGGGACCCTGGGCCAGTTTTTTCAGCCGTTAAAGCAAAGCGAGCACCTTGTAGAGCCAGGTTCTTCCACGCTCAAGGAGATGCGATGCTGCCCCTCCCTTTCTGTTGTGGAAAGCACAGAGCAGTGCGGCCAAGGTTTGTCCGGCTGTCTGATGGGCGGGTGACCTCTGGTTGGGAGATGCATGCGGAGTCGGAACTGTGAGAGTTTTTATTACTGAATTGTATAAGGGCAGAAACTGTGTGATCCTACTGTGTGGCTTCAAGGTCTTTGAATTCGCACGGACCCTCCCTAAGCTCTCGCGGGCACATGAGGGATGACAATGGAACATTCTCTGTTGTCACATGAAATGGCAGAGGCCGCTAACCCACAGATGTCCCCGCCGGTCGCCTAGCACCGGTCGATGGAACTCCCAGGAGTTGTTTCACAAAAAATTCTGGGGAATGAACTTGGACAGGACTTCTTTTGCGATCTTGCTGATGCATCGGGTAGGAGAAGTCTGTCCGATGAGCTGACGTCGGGCGGCTCTGACTCTCCTGGCCCAAAAAAGAGGGACTTGTGTGAACCTTAAGAAAAAACTGGAAAGGCCCTGCTGGCCATTACTCCTGTGCGGAAACTACCAAGATTTTTTGCCAAGGTCCTCTCTAACAGAAACTGAAGTCCCATCTGGAACCTATCAATACACAAGGACCAGACATATTGTTACCGGGACGCCAACTCACAGGACAATTGTTCTTTGCATTAGGGACATGTTGGATTGTCGAAGAAGGTCTAATGTGAAACTTTGACTGGTCCCTCTTTAGATCAAGAGAAGGCTTTTGACTAGAGTGGACATGAGTATCTGTTATTAAGTGTGATGTCTGTGTTTGGCGTTTTGGGAAGAGCTTTGTGAACTGTGTGAAAGCTGTTTATCGCTTGGGGCGTCATGTATGGTTAAGGTGGAGCGGGCGCTCAAGTAGGCCTTCTGGGTGAGACGGGGGCAATAGACAAGGGCATGCCCTCTATCCTGGAGCCTGTACACACTAGCCATTGAGCCTTTTTTAGGCCAACTTGCTACGCAGGACGGACTGCCGCGGGGAGTGCTGCTGGACAGGCCATCGAGGTGACGGTGACAGGAATACAGTCTCCACATGCATGATGTTCTGGCATGGTCAGCGGATGGCAAGATATGCAGAGCTAGAGACCAGTCTGAAGGTGTTACCGAGCGAAGCTTCATCAGGCTAAGGTAAACTGGGGAAAGACCAAAAGCTCTGTTATGCTGGGGCCATGGGCGCGACTAGGCGCTTCCTCCTTCTGCTATCAAGGGGTTTGCCAGTCGGGAGTTGCTGAAGGCTTAAAGTTTGGGGTCACGGGGCCGGAGAGGTGGGTCAAGCAAGACTGGACGGCTCCAGCGCAGTGGCTGTCAAGGACTGGCCGTGGTGGCTGCCAAGGCATGGGGGCGGCTCACTGTCCCGCAAGCTGTCACTATGAGAGGTGCTGATATCAAAACTGGGGCTCTCCCTGTGATACGCTTCCTAACCCCCTCCGCCGGTCTGCGCTGCAGAACCTGCAACGCAACGCTCGGTGACTTCTTTCGGCCGGGCCATCACTGCTGAAGGCAGCCACGTTGTTGTTACCATACCGGCCCCCGAAGCGAGGGACAGGGCCCGGCTGAACACTGGCAAGAGGCAATGCTGTTTCCGGCCTACAAGGCCGTTGCATGCAAGACTGCCTGTATCCATACTGATGTTGCGCTGGAGGGAACAGCATGCGCGCTGCTGAGAGAGCTGCGGCTATTAGGGTTGGACCGGCCCAGACTGTTCCTCATGGAACTTGGAGAGGCTGAGTACAGCAGGTCCTCTCAGAGTTTACTCTGCGGTGCTAGGCCTGGCACGCTTAAGCCACACACGAGAAGTGGGCTACCATGGGCAGTGCGGTGTGGGAGGAGCCCTACTTTCCACAACCCAGCCATTCCCGTTTGAGACTCGGTTCAGTCGGCCACCCTGCCAGAGGCAACTGATGGGCAGGGGCGTTTACAAAGCTTAGGTTAGACACTGAGGACTGCTGGGAGAGAGGGGGAAAACCCCGGGTCTTGGCGCAACAAACAGGAATAAACGTCCTTCTTAGGCTGCTGGAGAGATTCCTGGAGGAGGTCCAGGAGGCACTGTCTGAGCCGCGTAAAGGGGGTGTTTTGACGAGGCCAAAGCCGGAGCAAGGGGCCACCAAATGTTTCCGCCACCTGCAGGTGACGGGCAGAGACTGGAGAACGGCAAGGGGGTCTGAGGACTTGTTAGATTTTAAACACTCCGAGCCTGGGGAGGTTTGAGGGGGTGGGAGGTAACAGCCCTCTACCAACCTCTGCGTATAGCGTTAGGAAACATCTAAGAAGCCTAACAGGAGTGGAAGCCACATCAGTGGCAGGCGGGTATTTGGGGCGCGGAGGTATGGTGGGTTTTAGATGGAGGCGCTCTACAAACCCCAGTACCAAAGAGGTCAGGCGACCCTCCAGTGGAGGGTTCTCATGAGCCCTGGCCACTAACAGCTGCTTGGCACGGCGTTGATCCCGGGAATTGGGCAGGCCGGTGTCCTCTTTCTGTCACATGAAGAAACTGTGATTCATTTTTCTGTCCCCTTGTGCACCAAGGTTAATTGCCTTTAATGTCTCTGTTGGAATGTCTGTGCTGACAGGTGGCCGGGTCGGTTTTTGCTGTGGCGATGTGTCTATCAATGGATACAGGTATTCGCAGTACAGGAAAAGAAAAATGTGTTTTGTTGAATTTTCTGTTTGCTCAGGCAAAATTAGCTATGGCCTAACAGAGAAACAGGGTCAAAGGTGGGGGGATAACAGACCCTTTACTACTGTTTAATGGATGGTCTCTGCGCGGCCTTAAGGGTGAGTTTTGAGTACTATAAACTGATCAAAATGTGTGGGAGAGTTGAAGGAAGAAATGGTGTGTTGGGGGACTGGTCTGTATGCTGGGGAAGATGTTTGGATATGACGGTTTGTTAGGAGAGGGAATTGTTTTTTGTGTTATAGGTGATGGTGGTTGACATGTGGTAGATGGAAAGCGTGAGTATTGGTAAATGTTGCAGTACAGGATATATTATTTGTTTTTTAATTTTAGGGGCGGGTGAGTTTTAAATGAATGAGAAGTTTCAATAAAGAAGACAGAAAGTCAAAAGTCCTCTCTCTCTCTCTCCTCGCTCTCTCTCTTCTCTCTCTCTTCCCTCTCTCTCTCTTTCTCTCTCTCTCTCTCTCTCTCTCTCTCTCTCTCTCTCTCTCTCTCTCTCTCCTTCTCTCTCTCTCTTCTCTCTCTCTCTCTCTCTCTCTCTCTCTCTCTGTGAACATATCCCCTGTGTCTGTGGTGGGGAACATGGAGCAAGAAACTGTGACACCACTATAATAAGACACCTACAATATGCAGGTGATAGGAACAGTTTTCTGTTCAGTTCTTTCACAGGTACAGTTAGGCAATGTGCTAGGTAAAAGGTTCCGTTTGACTAGAATGTATCTGAAGCTGGTACAAGACCCCCAGAATGGCCGACTGTCTGCGTACTGTAAGTACTTAGACTGTAACAGCGGTACTAAATGGGTTATCCACCGGTAGTCACTGTCAAGGGCCTGTGTAATGTACTGAGGGCAAGGTCATAGCTATAGCTGTGCTGTGTCATGCTGTTCCTGTCGTGTTAACAGAGCCCTGTAGAGCCCCCTGCTGCTGGCACAGGACACAAACATTATCTTAACACTGCTGGCCAGGACAAACACACATTACCATAACACCCCTGGACAGGTGGTTACACGGCCAGTACCAAGGTCAAAGGGCACCTAGACACAACAAGACAACACCCACCCAGCTTCTCTCGTCAGCCTGTTCTTAATTATTTCTAGAGATGGATAATTAGTAAACTACTTATGCAAACACCTGCTGTTGGTATTTCTGTGGGATGTCTATTCTTTACCTTTATAATGTCCAGACAATGCTTTGTTACTGACTTTCAGTGTTATTGGATTCCACTATACAGGTATGTTGTTGTTGGTTGATTTAAAGTTGGGCTGGGAATCACATTTCTTGGTGCTGTTTGTTTTGAATCAGTACAATTATTTAGAAGTAGGGAAACAGCAACCTGTCTTCCAGGTGTAAAATTATTGCTCAACCAAGGGCTCATTAATTAAGACTGTAATATGAATCAGGTTAGAWTCTCCAGATTCTCAATTAAGACAGCATGTTCAGCCCTAAAGATGCTCAGAAGAGGCAAAAATGCTAATGAGGTTGACATAGCAACATCAATACAGCAAACACTGTTAACACTGTGGATAACTGTCTCAGGAGACTGAGACTATTGGCTCTCATCTTTCTCAGTCTGCCATATTAACAACACAGATCCTAATGGGAACACAGTGGCTTTCAAGTCTCCAGACACTATGAGATGAGTATCTCTGCTGTGTGAGATAATGAGACACACACACACACACACACACACAACACACACACACACACACACACACACACACACACACACACACACACACACACACACACACACACACACACACACACACACACACACACACACACACACACCACACACACAATACACTCACACACACACACACACACACACACACGCATATGTTCTCATTAGGAGAGTGTTATGCTAACCGGGGTAGAAGCTGGGATATACTGTGGTATACCATCAAAGCAGCACAGACCTGGGCCTCCTGAGTGGCACAGCGGTAAAAGGCACTGCATCACGGTGCTTGAGGCATCACTACAGACCCGGATTTTATCCCAGGCTGTGTCGCAGCCGGCCTCGTCCGAGAGACCCATGGGGCGGTGCACAATTGGCCCAGCGTCGTTCGGGTTAGGGGAGGGCTTGGTCGGCCAGGATGGCCTTGTCCCATCGCGCTCTAGTGACTCCTGTGGCGAGCCGGGCGTAATGCACGCTGACTTTGGTCGTCAATTGTACGGTGTTTCCTCAGACACATTGGTGCGGCTGGCTTCAGGGTTAAGTGAGCAGTGTGTTAAGAAGCAGTTTGGCTTGGCAGGGTCGTGTTTCGGAGGATACATGGCTCTCGACCTTCGCCTCTCCCAAGTCCGTATGGGAGTTGCAGCGATGGGACAAGACTGTAACTACCAATTCGATATCACGAAAATTGGGGAGAAAAAGGGGTACAAAAAATGATTACATTAAATTTAAAAAAGCAGCACACACTTTAATTAAGAGATCCTTGGCTACTCGCTCTCTGCCTGTGTGTAACACTTCTAACAAAAGCAGGCATACAGTTGTGTTCAACCTTCAGCGAGCCTGTCAGCCTATTCCTACAGTACATGAATGAACCTCTTCAATAATACAACTTAGAGAATTGTATCAAGGCCATTCACAAAGCTCTCATCAATGCATTGATGACTGTCGTTTAAAAACAAAAAACTGTTAGAATCAGAATTGGGTTTAGTTCCAAATGGCACCGTATTCCCTATATACAGCACTACTTTTGACCAGAGTCCTATGGGCACAAGCAGTGCACTACATTGGGAATAGGGTGCCATTTTGGACACAKTGTTTATCATCCTTTCTCACATCCATTTCTGTAGAGTGTCTGATTCTACAGGTTTACATATTAATGTGCTTATGAAGAGATGCCTAGCTAGCTGCCATTAACAGGATCCATCCATTAGGAGCGGCATGACAAGAGAGAGGAGATAAGGCTGATTAAACAGATAAGCCCTAAGCTAGCATCAGCAAGCTAGCATCTCTCCTCAAAGCTAACACAGCASAACACAGCAGCCTAACCTTGAGAGAAGGTTACACTCTCTCACATTCTCTCCCACTTCCTCTAATGTCACAGAGCAGGCAAGACTGAAAAAGGCTCTCTTCAGAGAGGGTTTGTGGAATTTCTGCTTAATTGCCCTCCCCTTGTCTTAATGGCCTGGGTTTACAGGGTACACAGTTTACAAAGCTAACGAGGGAGAGACAGAGACAGAGGGAGAGGGAGAGACAGAAGGAGAGGCAGAGACAGAAGGAGAAACAGAAGGAGAGACAGAGACAGAAGGAGAGGCATAGACAGAAGGAGAGACAGAAGGAGAGGCAGAGACAGAAGGAGAAACAGAAGGAGAGACAGAGACAGAAGGACAGAAGGAGAGACAGATGGAGAGGAAGAGACGGTGGGAGAGACAGAGACAGAGGGAGAGGGAGAGACAGAAGCAGAGGGAGAGACAGAAGGAGAGGGAGAGACAGGGGGAGAGACAGAGGAGAGGCAGAGACAGAGGGAGAGACAGAGGGAGAGACAGAAGGAGAGACAGAGGGAGAGACAGAGGGAAAGACAGAAGGAGAGACAGAGGGAGAGGAAGATACATAGGGAGAGACAGAGACAGAGGGAGAGACAGAAGGAGAGGCAGGGGAGAGGGAGAGACAGAGGGAGAGGCAGAGGCAAAGACAGAGGGAGAGACAAAGGGAGAGACAGGGGAGAGGGAGAGACAGAGGGAGAGGCAGAGACAGACGGAGAGACAGATGGAGAGACAGGGGGAGATGCAGAGGCACAGCTCACGGTGAGCTTAATTAGGCAAAGATGTGTGGAGTAGAGTGAGAGCTGCTGCTCTCTGGCTGTGTGTGCTACGAATGTACAGAATAATGAGTGGTATCCATCTCCTTGTCCTCAGGTCACTGTCAGGTCAAACTCCTTGTCGGTCCCTGTCCTCAGCTAAAGGAATACAAGACCAGCACCATCAGGGAAACCATTTTAAGACATCACTTGAGATTGAGTTGTTAATTAGTTTAACTGTAGACACTGTTTTGTATATCTTCAACTGTCACAGAGGAAATGTGTTGTGTCACAGGAAAATAAATACATTGAGGTGCTTTACTTGTTGTCACTTGTTAATTGGATGTGCGATGGTGAGGAGTCAGACTGACTGGTTCACATCCTCATTCTGTGTGTGTGCATGAGAGCGCTTGTGTGTTTGTGTGCATGTGTATCTGTGTGGGTGTGTGTGTGTTAGGTGTGTGTGTTCCCCAACTCAAGCCTCTCATTACAGCTCTCCTCCTGACACCTAGCAGCTCGCCAGCGGCGGCTGGTCCCTTCATTAGGAGAGAAAGCCCATAATGAGCTCTCAGGGCCTCTCAGGATCACCATGGGCCTTGCCCAGACACCAAGGTGTTGTCCTAAATGGAACCCTATTCCCTACATAGTGCACCACTTTTAACGCTATGGGCACTATGTAGGGAATAGGGTGCCATTTGTGACACAGCCCAAGAGAACAGCACCGGTATCAGGAGAAAAACACACAACACAAACACACCAGCTCATTGTGTTCTACACACAGGGAATCACGCCCTGACCTCCACAGAGGCCTGTTCAGACTGGAGCTGCTCTTTGACGCGTTAAGAGGCTAGAGCCCATCCACTCCCTAGTGAGATTTCCCACAGAGCTGTCAAATCCCAGCAGGAGATTGAATTAGCAGCACAGCAGCAATCTCTTTCCCACCATCGCCTCTGCATTGTATTCCTCTGATGTTGTTGTGGCTGATGTTTATAATGCCATGCCTAAAAACACAATTTAATGGCAGTGACATCAATTAATGTGTGTGTGTGTGTGTGTGTGTGTGTGTGTGTGTGTGTGTGTGTGCACCTGCATGTGTTTGTGTGTATGTGGGCATGCACAGTGCACACTTGTATGTGTGTGGGTGTCTTTATGCGGTTACACACGTGTATTTGTGTTTGTATGTGCCCGTCCAGGAATACAGTCTTAGAAAATGAACTGTATAAACTGTAACTCAGCAAAATCTTCGAAATTGTTGCATGTTGTGTTTATGATTTTGTTCAGTATAGAAAGCACCTTTTTTTCGAAGAGTTACATGGAGCAGTGATTTAGAAATGTGGCAATAACTCACACACCACACACACACACACACACACACACACACCACACACACCACACACACACAACACACACACACACACACACACACACACACACACACACACACACACACACACACACACACACACACACACACACACACACCACACACACACACAACCACACACACACACACACACACAACACGCACACGGAGTCCCAAGGGTTGTTGTTCCTTCCCTGGCCGTTGCTTTGCCGTGCAGGGAGGCAGGCAGGCAGAAAGATGTCAAGACAGCTGCTGAGGCAACACTACAGCCCTCTATTTAAGCTCTCGCCTCCAGTCACTATCTCTCACCAACGCCAATCACCGCACCAGACAGACAGACGGACGGAAGACTCCCAAACGGCACCCTATTCCCTACTGATCAAAGTAGTGCACTATGTGGGGAATAAGTTGCTAATTGGGACGCAGCCTCAGAACCCAGTCTCCTGGCTTCCAGTCCACACATACTACCTWGTGGAAATARAGACACAAACATCTTCACTGGCAATCAATGGAAAAGATCTGCGCAAAACAAAGTGACATTCTACCAAAGACAATATATAGAGTAGGGAGCTGAAACATGATTCCCCCTGAAAGTCTGGCAGCTTTAAATACAACATGAAAACATTAGTCTCTGTGCAGACAGCAGCCTGGCATATACTGCCGACAATCGCCCGAACAGAACAGAGAGATGCTGCTTCTGCCTCGTCCTTAGAACAGGAAAAACTGAAGATAGTCTACAAAGTCTTCTAGTTTTCACCTGCCCAAGGTCTTCATTACTTAACGGAGGTGGTTTAATAAAGAAGAGGATCCAAAGAGAGTGAAAACCTCTTTAAGGCTTATGTGTGATTGAYGACTTGCAGGCAGCCATCATCATCTGCTTTCAAGGCAGCCAGCTAGAGTAACTACTGTACATGTAGAAGTTTTTTTGAATAGATCAACATTGAAGGCGGGCAGCAGCTTATTCTGGAGGTAACTGATACCTCAAACGTATCATCTTCAATTCAGTTCCCTCTACGCCACAACCAGATAAAGACACAGGAGCCCAATAATAACAACGGTCGTTAATTAGGTAAAGACCATAGCGAGTCATCAAATGACACACTATGATCCCAATAATAAACAAAGTCACCCAAACAGCACCGGAACACGAATGCAATTCGAACCAGTCATTTCAAGTCACTCTGGGATTCAATTTCATCTTTCTTCCTCTGTTAGCTGAATAGAGCTAGTGTCTTTAGGTGGCTTCAATGGTAGATCAATTAAAAACAGTGAGCAGGAAAAAAGGTTCTAAGTTTAATTTTCCAAATGCCTCGAAAGCCTGGGAAATGTCAGTGGCATTCTAATTAACATCCCAACATCTGTTTAAAGGCTGCCTGCTCTATATATTTTCCAATTTAACCTTCAACAGAATTGGCAGCCTGTTATCTCTGGCCCGACGTCGCTGTTGACTCATTTGATTCCCGAGACCAATTTGTGCGACCTGGAAATGGTCACTTGGGTATTCTGCCTCCTTAAAAATGACAAACATGCCTAAACGGTGTAGTGTCATTCTGACTGTCAGACTAAATCGCTGGCAAATCGCTGCTGGGTGGTGAATTCACCTCAATGGAAATAATATCAAATATAGCCCACATATCACAAGCTACTACTGCTATAAAGCCATCATGACTCTCCACTGTGCTTCAGCTATTCAGCTCAGCGACGGGAGGCAGCGCTGAGGCAATCTGAAAGGGATGAAAGGCCAATACAAACTGCACTTCAATGCCAAACAGAAAGAAAAAATCATAATCCTAAAAATAAAGAAATATTAAGAATGTCAATATTTTCCCCCCCCTTGACGTGTTGTGTGATTGACTCACTTGGAGACGAGGGAGAAGGCCTCGGCACACACAGCCGGGCAGGCCACTAGCTTGATCATCACATGTTCTGCTGCGGCCTGAAAGTGTGCCCGAGCCACCTTCTCCAGCACAGAGGACAGCGTGGTGGCATCGCCCGCCTTGGTGCCAGGGTCTGCCCCTGCCGTATCCAGGATGTTCCCACCATGCATCACCAGCAGCAACACGTGGGTCTTACACTGGGTCTTCTGCCAAGTGGAGGAGAGGAAGGAATGACCAAAGAAGAGTAAGAAAAGAGGTGAGGATGAGGAGGATGTGAGGGGAGAGGAGGGAGAAGTGGGTTAGTGGTATAAGGCAAGACTCCTGGACCTGCATTCATATATACTACAGATAATAGAGACACCTCATTCATATATACTATAGATAATAGAGAGACACCTCATTCATATATACTATAGATAATAGAGAGACACATCATTCATATATACTATAGATAATAGAGAGACACCTCATTCATATATACTATAGATCACATGTGTCAAACTCAAGGCCCGCGGGCCAGATGTGGCCCGCCAGGTCATTTTATGTGGCCCGCGAGAGCTTAAAAGTTTTGAGTGTCTAAAAATAAATACCAAAAAATAAATTAAGAGCGTGCTTTGACCAAAAACTACATTCCCACAATGCCTTTCGACTACGCTAGCCACGGCAGTGTCCATGCCAACGAGTGGAATTGAGATATAAATAATGATCCCAAAATGTCCAGAAAGAGAAAAGTTGATGCAGACGGAAGACTGTTTCAAGAAAGATGGGAAGGCGAATACTTGTTTGTGCTTCAAGGAGAAAGACCGGTATGTCTTTTGTGTGTTCGAGGTCCGGTGTGTCGTTGTCAAAGAGTACAATCTGCGTCGACATTTTGACACCAAACACGGAGCTAAGTACGCTAAAGCTAGCCTTCAAGAAAAGCAACAAATTGCCCAAGAATTAAAAGGCAACTGCGGTCGCAGCAGAGTTTGTTCATGAAATCACAGCCAAAACGAGGCCGCGGTGAAAGCTAGCTTCATTGTGGCTGAAGAAATCGCCCCACTTCCAAGTCTTTTTTCAGAGGAGCGTTTTTGAAGCAGTGCATGCTGAAGGTCTGTGAGCAGGTGTGTCCCGACCAGTTACAGACTTTTAAAAATGTCAGTTTATCAAGAAACACCATCGCCGACCGAGTGAAGGAACTAGCAGAAAATCTTACAACACAGCTGGCCGAGGAGACACGCAGCTACACAGCTTTTTCATTAGCTGTTGATGAAAGCACAGATAACACGGACACAGCGCAGTTATCAATTTTTATTAGAGGCGTAAAGTCGGACCTCTCTATCACTGAGGAGCTGTTGGATGTGGCTGCAATGCATGGGACCAGACGGGACAGAACATTTTTGATGCGGTAGAGAAGTCCGTAAGTAAAAATGCATTGCAGTGGGAAAACTTGGTAGATGTAACTAAAACGGTGCAACGTCCGGCAATGTGTGGAGGAAAGTGGGCTTGGTTGGACTAATGAAGGGGAAAATGCAAAAAAGAACTGTCACAGCGCTTTGAGTAACGTATCATTGCATTATCCATCAAGAAACTTTGTGTGGGAAGGTGCTGGGGATGGAGGACATTGTGACCACAGTCATGAAAACAGTGAACTTCATTCGGCGCGCGTCTGCGAATCCCGTCAGTTCCAGCAGTTTTGCTGGAGATGGCCGGAACACGGATGTGCTGTACCATACAGAAGTCCGGTGGCTGAGTAGGAGCAAAGTCCTCAAGCGATTTTTCGAGCTCAGGAAAGACATTGCTCTTTTTATGCAGAGTAAAGGAAAACTCATGTCTGAACTATCAGATCCAAAGTGGATGTGTGACTTTGCTGTGTTGTGTGACATAACCGACCACCTCGCCCAGCTGAATCAGAAGCTGCAGAGGACGCAAACAAGTCATCACGCAGATGTCCGACACGATCACGGCTTTCCAGCGTAAATTGGACTTATGGATGTGGCAAGTGAAACAGGACAATCTGTGTTCACTTTCCTGTTTGTCAGAGCATGTCAGCCTCATTTCCGAGACTTTTTCATGTGCTCAGTTGGCTACCAAACTGAGTGGTTAAAGACTGAGTTTGATCGGCGCTTCTCTGACTTCAGAGCACAACAGTCTGGCTTTGACATCTTTGCCAATCCTTTCACCACCGATGTCTGCACTGCACCCCAACACCTTCAGATGGAGCTAATTGAGCTTCAAAGCGACAGTGGCCTGAGAGCAAAGTTTCAGGATGCTACAATCCAGGACTTTTACCGTCTGCCTCCTGGTTTGATGCCACAGCTTCGACTTCATGCTGCCCGTGTTCTGTCCATGTTGGGAGCACCTATCTGTGCGAACAGTTTTTTTCCATAATGAATCTGAACAAAAACAAGCACAGATCACGCCTCACGGATGACAACCTCCATGCTGTTTCTACGCATTGCCTCAGCACAGGACCTAAAACCAGACATGACACACTGGTAACGGGAAAACGGTGTCAAGCTCTGGTCAGAAACACACAGGCAAGCATTTTTTTTTTAAACTTAATTAAAATTATAATAAAATGTAATTCAACCAAGAAGAAGAACAGTTAAACTGTGTGCAATTTAATGATTGTGCTTGCATTTTGTTTTGTGTTTATCATTTTCAGAACATGATCAATCGATAGTAGAGAGAGAATCCACTTGGTGTGTTCAAGGACAGGCAGCACTCCTCATCAAAGACTAACCGAAAACTTGACCAATATAGTTGTGAACTGAGTCAACCTTTATTTTGGTATTTTTAGTTGATTACATATTTATTTATGTGTAGCTGCTGTAGTAATTATTTAATGTTTGCAGGTTTATGTGTGTATGCAGACAAATTGTTGTCATCAAACCATCAGTTGGGTGCAAGGCTGTGTGCAGCCTTTTTTTGTAAAATGCTACATGTGTCATACATGTTCTTTGCAGCTCAGTTTTATGTTATTTTTCTTTATTCACTTGACAGTTTGATCCTTCATATAATGGAGTTATGTGGGTTTCCATAAGCTGACAAAATTTAAAAGGATTTATGTTAGAGCTACAAGCAAACATATATTTTCTATGCAACTGAATTGGCACTTGAATAAGTTATAATAAATATGAGTTATTTAACATTAAGGAGGAGTTACATTTATTTTACATTACATCGATTACATTTATAAGTTACATCTGGCCCTTTGAGGACAGCCATTATGCTGATGTGGCCCTCGGTGAAAATGAGTTTGACACCCCTGCTATAGATAATAGAGAGACACCTCATTCATTATATACTATAGATAATAGAGAGAGACCTCATTCATATATACTATAGAAATAGAGAGACACCTCAGGGCATATATATATACTTAGATAATAGAGAGACACCTCATTCATATATACTATAGATAATAGAGAGACACCATTCATATTTACTATAGATAATAGAGAGACACCTCATTCATATATACTATAGATAATAGAGAGACACCTCATTCATATATACTATAGATAATAGAGACACCCTCATTCATATATACTATAGATAATAGAGAGACACCTCATTCATATATACTATAGATAATAGAGACACCTCATTCATATACTATAGATAATAGAGAGACACTCATTCATATATACTATAGATAATAGAGAGACACCTCATTCATATATACTATAGATAATAGAGAGACACCTCATTCATATATACCATAGATAAAGAGAGACACCTCATTCATATATACTATAGATAAAGAGAGACACCTCATTCATATATACTATAGATAATAGAGACACCTCATTCATATATTACCTAGATAATAGAGAGACACCTCATTCATATATACATAGATAATAGAGAGACACCTCATTCGATATATACTATAGATAATAGAGACCCCCTCATTCATATAACTATAGATAATAGAGACACCTCATTCAATATACTATAGATAATAGAGAGACACCTCATTCATATATACTATAGATAATAGAGAGACACCTCATTCATATATACTATAGATAATAGAGAGACACCTCATTCATATTACTATAGATAATAGAGAGACACTCATTCATATATACTATAGATAATAGAGAGACACCTCATTCATATATACTATAGATAATAGACGAGACAACTCATTCATATATACTATAGATAATAGAGAGACAACTCATTCATATATACCATAGATAATAGAGACACCTCATTCATATATACTATAGATAATAGAGACACCTCATTCATATATACTATAGATAATAGAGAGACAACTCATTCATATATACTATAGATAATAGAGAGACAACTCATGAACAGACGGAGTGTAGGGTAGTTATACTGGTCATTTATTTATCAGAGTGTGTATTGTGATTCTCCTACCTCCATGTCCTCTAACCCGTCGATGCTGCTCTGAGGGACACATCGAGGACGCCCCAGGCGATACAGGCTCCCTACAGATTTAAGATAGGAGAGGGGGAGAGAGAGAGCGAGGGAGAGAGTGAGAGAGAGAGAGAGAGGGAGAGAGAGAATTAAAGAAAGAATTGTAGATAGAGAAAGAGGGAGGAAGAGAGAGATAGAGATACAGAAAGGAGAGAGAGTAGGGGGAAGAGAGAGTGAAAGCAGGGAGAGACAATGGAGAGAGAGAGAAAACTCAATACATGAGCCACTTCACACATCAATTATTATTGATTCCAGGAGCTAACCAATTTCAGTATAACTAAAGCCTTAACCTTTCTCTTTATTCCGTCCATATCTGAGAGATGAGCCCCAAATATTGTATGCCCTTAAGCTCAAATCTCATAAGCACATACTCTGGAAAAGTCAATACTGACTCATCACACAGAATCCTTTCATACAGGCATATGGTTCTGTCCCCACCACAGTAGCTGCCTGGCACTGCCATATTTTGGATTTTGGCTTGTCAGACAATGCAAATACACCTTGGGTGGGATGAGGAAGATGGAGGAAGGATACAGGAGAGTTATCGTTATTTACCCAACCACCTGTACGGTGTGTCTATCTGTTCCTGTGTGAAGTGTGGCAAGCCATTGGCTCCTGGCCAAACTCATTATCCTCCCTGAAGCCTCTGCATGCTCTGTCATCTTATTCCTTAGCTCATCTCTCTCTCTCTCTCTCTCTCCAGCTCTCTCTCTAGGCTCTGTGCTTTACTTCCTGCTTGTTTATCTGTTCTCCCCCTGGTAGCGTTTGCCAGGGGAGGCTGTCACACACTCACAGCCTGTCAGCTCCCAGCCCACAGCCTGCCCTACTCTGCCTGTCTGTCTGCCTGCCTGCCAGCCACTCTGTCTCCGGCCACCTCTTGCCTCCTGCCTGCCTCTCCCTCCATTTCAACACTCAGCAGACCCACTGCACTATTCTGGTCAGAACGTTAGCTACAGCAAATCAATCCAGATGTCTCTTTGTAAGTGGGAGGTGGAATAACAATGAGAGCTGGTGTTTTTATTTATTGGACCGGTACAGGGAGCACAGTACAAGATTAGTCATGCATTTAAAATGAATGTGTGATCAGAGGTTCTCTGCATATTTACAATGAAGCCTTTTTGCTTCTTACGTAACATTAGTTAATTGCAACCAAAACAAACCTCTCAATTATTCAGGAGTTGTAACAGAGTAAAAACATGGGTTGAGTGAACCCAACTCACAGTCCCTAGTTATACTCAAATTGCTTTTAATAGTGTGAGTAAACTATAAACAAATAACAATGTTCTGTATAATTGAATATCTAAGAGATTTAGACAGAGAGAGAGAGAGAGACATACAGAGAGAGAGGCAGACAGACAACGAGACAGAGAGAGAGAGAGAGAGAGACAGACAGAGAGAGAGGCAGACAGACAGAGAGAGGGCAGACAGACAGAGAAAAGAGAGCAGACAGACAGACAGACAGACAGACAGACAGACAGACAGACAGACAGACAGACAGACAGACAGACAGACAGACAGACAGACAGACAGACAAGACAGACAGACAGACAGACAGAACAGACAGACAGACAGACAGACAGACAGACGACAGACAGACAGACAGACAGACAGACCAGACAGACAGACAGAGAGAGAGAGAGAGAGAGGAGAGAGGGGGAAGTAAAGGAGGGAATGGAGTAGGAAGCAGTAGGGGAGGAGATGAGCAGGAAGAGAGAAACTGGGAGAGAGAGAGGAAGGATATTGGCAGTATGTCAGTACTAGCTAGTGGAGGAAGGATACTGGCAGTATGTCAGTACTAGCTAGTGGAGGAAGGATACTGGCAGTATGTCATACTAGCTAGTGGAGGAAGGATACTGGAGTATGTTAGTACTAGCTAGTGGAGGAAGGGTGAACTATTTATTTGCGTCCTGATTCTGTCTTGTTCTGTCTCGGCCACATTCCTCCATAAATTAAACCATGTTGCTGTCCTTCTATGTCTCCTGACCTGCCTATTGCAAGTTCTCTCTCTCTCTATCCCCTGGTTCCTACAACTACTGCCACAATGACAGATTTCTATCAGCTTAGAGGCAGCAGAGAGAGAGAGAGAGAGAGAGAGAGAGAGAGAGAGAGAGAGAGAGAGAGAGAGAGAGAGAGAGAGAGAGAGAGAGAGAGAGGAGAGAGAGAGAGACTCCTAATATTGTGAAGTTGCTGTAAGGCCACAGAGAGACAGAGTGAGTTTACAGAATACAGATTTTCAATTAAAAAGTTGTCACACACTCAAATATGTTTCCAAAAATATGACACACTATGTCATGTCAGCTACACTTAGACTGAGGGCTTGTGAACTGTGAGGCTAACTCTTAGAGAGGCTCACTGGAGAGGTAGACCCTGAGAGAAACCACCCAGAACAACACTTAAAGATGAGCCATGTTTGATGACTAAGGCACCCTGTGCACTTAGTGCTGGAGGGAATGTATTCATTCAATGTGACACTCTCTACAGAGTGCCATCACTGTTTTGTGTACAGCACTAAGCACGTTAACTACATTCACCTAGCTTGGTCCAGCCAGTGAATGCTAGCTATGCACTAGCCTCCCAATACCACAGACAGACATCACAATAGAATCCCAATACATTTTTTATGACAAAGTTAGATCCCTCAACATGATTGCCAGTTTGCCACAGTCAGTGAACTGGGTTATGTTAGTACATTTTCCGAGGCATGTCATTGGTAATTAACCAGATATCGAACAAGTACAAATCAGGAAAATGGGTGATACATAGAAACTGTTCGGAGCATTCTGGGCTTGCATCAGAAATGGCCCCTGTATGCACTGTCTACTTTTGACTAGGGCCCCCATAGGACTCTGGTCAAAAGTAGTGCACTATATGGAATAGGGTGCCATTTGGGACCGCTGATCCTAATGAAAGATTGTTTTCAGTGATCTGACTGGAGCTGTGACCTCTGTGACCTGGCCTGGCAAGTGGAGGTATGCTATCCAGCTCCATCTGTTCACTTGGGCTGGGAATTGCCATGGACCTCACGATATGATATATCACGATACTTAGGTGCCGATATGTTATGTATTGCGATTTTCACAATTGTTTTTTCACGATACTGTGATTTTATTGCGATTCGATGTTCCAAACATATTGCTCACCATATGTATGCTGTAAGGGCAAGAGAGAACCATGAGAAATGAGTTTTGATCAGTCATGGAAATAAATATGCTGAAAACAAATTGGCTCCTTATTTAAAAGAAGATGGAGAACAAGCTATGAAGAAAATACTGGAGATTTGGTACGGTACAGCAACTAGAACAAAATATACATTGCAATATTGTCCAATGATACAATACGATATTTCGGCAAAATATATAATCCCAATTGTCACGTTCCTGACCTGTTTTCTGTTAGTTTATATGTGTTAGTTGGTCAGGACGTGGTTTTGGGTGGGCATTTCTATGTTTTCTGTTTCTATGTTGTTTGGGGTTGCCTGGTATGGCTCTCAATTAGAGGCAGGTGTTTGACGTTTCCTCTGATTGAGAGTCATATTAAGGTAGGCTGTTCACAATGTTTGTTTGGGGTGGTTGTCTCCTGTGTCTGTGTTCGATGTTACACCATACGGGACTGTTTGCGGTTTGTTCGTTTCATGTAGTCTGTTCCTGTTATTTGCGTTCTTCACGTTATATGTTAAGTTCGTCGTTTAGGTCTGTCTACATCGTTTGTTGTTTTATTAGTTATCAAGTATAGTTTGTTTCGTCTGTTTTGTTTGTTTAATAAATCATTGTCATTTCATACGCTGCGCCTTGGTTTAATCCATGCTCCTCCTCTTCGGATGAAGAGGAGGAGGAACGCCGTTACAGAAACACCACCAAATAACCAGAACCAAGCAGCGGTGTAAACGGAGTAAGGGACAGCGGAAGGAGGAATGAACTTGGGACGATGTATTGGACGGTAAAGGTTGCTACACATGGGAGGAGATCCTGGCTGGAAGGGATCGCCTCCCATGGGAACAGCTGGAGGCACTGAGGAGAGCAGAGGCAACCGGAGAAGGGAACCGGAGTTATGAGGGGACACGTCTAGCACGGAGTCCGAAAAGCCCGTGAGTACCACCCAAAACTTTATTGGGGGGGTCTAAGAGGTAGTGGGCCAAGGGCAGGTAGGAGACCTGCGCCCACTTCCAGGCTAACCGTGGAGAGCGGGAGTACGGGCAGACACCGTGTTACGCAGTAGAGCGCACGGTGTCTCCTGTACGTGTGCATAGCCCGGTGCGGGTTATTCCACCTCCCGCACTGGTAGGGCTAGATTGGGCATTGAGCCAGGTGTCATGAGGCGTGCTCAACGTGTCTGGTTCTCCAGTGCGTCTCCTCGGGCCGGCATACATGGCACCTGCCTTACGCATGGTTTCCCGGTTCGCCTACATAGCCGGTGCGGGTTATTCCACCTCCCGCACTGGTCGGGCGACCGGGAGCATTCAACCAGGTAAGGTTGGGCAGGCTCAATGCTCAAGAGAGCAGTAGCTTGCACGGTCCGGTATTTCAGCGCTACCTCCCGCCCAGCCCAGTACACCAGTGCCACACTACGCACCAGGTTTCAGTGCGTCTCCAGAGCCCTGTTTCCTCCTCCACGCACTTTTCCTATGGTGCGTGTATCCAGTTTGGTGCCTCCAGTTCCGACAACACGCACTAAGCTCCTGTGCGTTCTCAAGAGCCCTGTACGCACTGTTTCTTTCTCCCGTACTCGTCCTGAGGTGCGTGCACTCAGCCCGGTGCACCAGTGCCGGTACAGCACCAGGCTATAGTGCGCTTTGAGAGGTCAGTGTGCCCTGTCCCTGCTCCGCACTAGGCTTGAAGTGCGTGTCTCCAGTCCGGTGCCTCCAGTTCCGGCACACGTACCAGGCCACAGTGCGTCTCAGCCGGCCAGAGTCTGCCGTCTGCCCAACGGCGCCTGAACTGTCCGTCTGCCAAGCGCCGCATGAACTGCCCGTCTGCCATGAGCTGCAAAGCGCCCGTCTGCCATGAGCTGCAAAGCCGCCCGTCTGCCATGAGCCACAGAGCTTCCGCCAGACTGGAGCCGCTAGATCTTCGCAGACAGGAGCCGCTAGAGCCTTCGCCAGACAGGAGCAGCCAAAGCTTTCCGCTAGACAGGATCGTGAGCCACCGTCTCGCAGCGCATCTGAGCCATCCGTCTCCGCAGCGCCGTCTGAGCCATCCGTCTCCGCAGCGCCGTCTGAGCCTACCGTCTTCCAGCGACGTCTGAGCCATCCGTCTCCCCAGCGCCGTCTAGCCATCCGTCTCCCCAGCGCCGTCTAAGCCGCCCGTCTGTCCCGAGCCGTCAGAGCCGTTAGTCAGTCAGGAGCCGCTAGAGCCATTCGTCAGTCAGATCTGCCAGAGCCGCCAACCAAGACAGGATCTGCAGAGCCGCCAACCAGACAGTCTGCCAGAGCCGCAACCAGACATCTGCAGAGCCCACCAGACAGATCTGCAGAGCCGCCAACCAGACAGGATCTGCAGAGCCGACCAGACAGGATCTGCCAGAGCCGCAACCAGACAGGATCTGCCAGAGCCGTCAGCCATGACGTCAGAGCCGTCAGCGAGCATGACGTCCAGAGCGTCAGCGAGCCATGACCGTCAGAGCGTCAGCGAGCCATGACGTCCGACGTCAGCGACATGCCGTCAGAGAGTCCGTCAGCGAGCCATGACCGTCCAGAGCCGTCAGCCAGCATGACCGTCCAGAGCTCAGCCAGCCATGACCGTCCAGAGCCGTCAGCGAGCCAGACCGTCCAGAGCGTCGAGCCATGACCGTCCAGAGCCGTCAGCCTGCCATGAGCGTCCAGACCGCAGTCAGCCATGAGCTGTTAGTAATCCAGACTGCCCTCAGTCCAGAGCTGTCTCTCTGTCCGGAGCTGCCCTTCAGTCCGGAGTTGCCCTTATCCTGAGCTACTTTCTATCCTGGCTACCTCTCTATCTGAGCTACCTCTCTTTCCTGATCTATCGCTCTGTCTGAGTACCTCTCTGTCCTGAGCTACCTGGTCCCGGAGCTGTCCTTTATCTTGGTGTTGTCCCTTAAATTAGGTGGGGGAAATAAGAGGGTGGTCATGATAGGGGGTAGACGTAAGCTGGGATTGACTATGGTGGGGTGGGGACCTCGCCCAGAGCCTGAGCCACCACCGTGGTCAGATGCCCACCCAGACCTTCCCCTAGACTTTCTGCTGGTGCGCCCGGAGTTCGCACCTTGAGGGGGGGGTTATGTCACGTTCCTGACCTGTTTTATGTGTTAGTTGGTCAGGACGTGAGTTTGGGTGGGCATTTCTATGTTTTCTGTTTCTATGTTGGTTTTGGGTTGCCTGGTATGGCTCTCAATTAGAGGCAGGTGTTTGACGTTTCCTCTGAGTCATATTAAGGTAGGCTGTTCACAATGTTTGTTTGTGGGTGGTTGTCTCCTGTGTCTGTGTCGATGTTACACCATACGGGACTGTTTGCGGTTTGTTCGTTTCATGTAGTCTGTTCCTGTTATTTGCGTTCTTCACGTTATATGTAAGTTCGTCGTTTCAGGTCTGTCTACATCGTTTGTTGTTTTATTAGTTATCAAGTATAGTTRGTTTTCGTCTGTTTTGTTTGTTTAATAAATCATGTCATTTCACTACGCTGCGCCTTGGTTTAATCCCTGCTCCTCCTCTTCGGATGAAGAGGAGGAGGAACGCCGTTACACCAATATGTAACTGTATCGATCCCCTACCCCCATCACTACTGTTCACTACAGCTCAGTATAGTACACACACACCCCAGGCAGGGAGCTCACCAGCTCACCACCATTACAGAACACTCAGAACACTCAGACACACGGACACACAAGTGCCTCGCGGTGAGAATATACACTCACCGGACAGTTTAAAGGGAATACACATCTATTACCGGGTCTATCTGCCTCCAGAACAGCCTGAATTCTTCAGGACATGGATTATACAGGAATGTTGGGAAACGTTGGGAAACGTTCCACAGGGATGTTGGTCCATGCTGCTGCTCACGCCAAATCCTGACTCTGCCATCAGCATGACGCAACAGGAACCGGGATGCATTTGACCAGGTGATGTTTTTCCACTCCTTATTGTCCAGAGTTGGTGATCACGTGACCACTGAAGCCTCTTCTTCTTGTTTTTAGCCGACAGTAATTGGAACCCAGTGCGGTCGTCTGCTGCAATAGGCCACCCGTGACAAGCAACACGTTTTTTGTTTGTCGCACCATTCTCAGGAAACCCTAGACACTGTCATGCGTGAAAAGCCCAGGAGGGCGGCCATTTCTGAGATTCTGGATCTGGCGTACCTACTGTAGCACCGGCAATCATACCATGCGCAAAGTCACTTAGGTCACTCGTTTTGCCCATTCTAACGTTCAATCTAGCAGTAACTAAATGCCTAGATGCCTGTCTGCCTGCTTTACATAGCAAGCCACGGCCGTGTGACTCACTGTCTGTAGGAGCGAACCATTTTCGTGAACGGGTTGCCGTACCTAATAAACTGTCCGGTGAGTGTATATTACGCACAAGCACAGATGGACAAGTGTCTGGAGCATGGGCACGCACACACACAAGCACGCACACTCGCACCCACACACACAGCAAAGCACAATCATATGTCTATTTAGAGCTGTGAACACACACATTCCCACCCCAATCTGTGTCCCTGATTGCCACAGCTGCTTCCTACCCATGTACTGCTGCTGCTGCTCTGTGGGCAGACCTATCTGTTATGTGTCCCTCAGTACAGAGGAGGAGAGACGCTGAGTCTCAGGCTGCATCCCGTAGGGCTCTGGTCAAATGTAGTGCACTACGTAGGGAATGGTTGCCCGCTTCTACAGTGACTTTACACTCACACTGTTGCTACATATTTAAATCAACAGTAAACATATATAACACATCTATAACCGGTCATAAAGCTGTTAACCAGCACCAGTCACGTCTAACTGCAATTGAAATGTGTATTTCATGTCCTGTTCCTTTACCCGGAGCTGAACGACAACATAAGTGTTGTTTAGGTGTGATTATCTGCTCACATTGCTATCACAATGTATTTCCCACAACACATATTCTGTCAGACATACACACATTCACAGCTACACACACTTACACACACACACACATACTCACACACACGCGGATAAACCCACACACACACACACTTACACACACACACACAGGAGAGCGTTATCAACAAACACGCCATCCCAGCAGAGAGATGTATAGTGTAAAGATGTATGAGGCAGTCCAATAGTCCAGACAGTCTAGGCTATAGCTGTCTCCTTCATAGACTCTATCGCTTGTTATCATTATCTCTGCTCTGCTCTGCCTTTCTTTTTTGACACCCTTTCATTATTCCAGACAGAGAAGGTCCTTGTCTCCCCAGCTCTCATGCTTTGGGGATTTCCTGTTTAAAGAAGGAAATAGCAATAAGGCAAAAATGGAAAAAAGTAATTAAATGGGAATTAGCGCATGAGGGAGACTGTGCCTGCCAGGCTAGCAGCGTATAAAAAAATGACTTGGCTGGCTGGGGGCGAGAATGAGGCAATGGGGTGAATACTGATGAGGAGGGGGAAGACGCTATTCCCTCTGTGTGCATGTCTGAGAGGAGCTAGCTACAGGTTGTAGGTTGGGCTAGAGAGAGTAGCTAGCTATAGTAGACAGGGCTAGAGAGAGAAGATACCTACAGGCTGTAGGGCTAGAGAGAGCAGCAACTTACAATGGGTAGGGCTAGAGAGAGCAGCTACCTACAGGGTGTGACATGGTGAGGTTGGACCCAGGTGCAGAGAAGAGACCAGACGAGGAATCAGCGGTTAAGGATAAGCAAAATACTTAAACGGTAACGTAAGGATCACAGTAACACAGGGAAAAACACTAAGTTGCGGAAACTCACTCAGGAGACAAACGCATATGGCACATAATTCAAGCTTCAGCAAAGGACAACAGCAAACACACGTCTTTTAACTTCTTTGGGACTGGGGGCAGTATTGAGTAGCTTGGATAAAAAGGTGCCCAGAGAAACTGCCTGCTACTCAGGCCTAAAAGCTAGAATATGCACATAATTAGTAGATTTGGATAGAAAACACTCTGAAGTTTCTAAAACTGTTTGAATGACGTCTGTGTCAGGTTTTGGCCAGGACTGTTTGGTTTTGTTCACTAGATGTCCCCCATGCACCTTTTTTGTACCTTTTGTTTTTCTTGCCCTAATTATTGTTTGCACGTGTAAGTCATTCCCTTGTTAGTATTTAAACCCTGTGTGTTCCTTAGTTCCTTGCTCAGTGTTTGTATGTTAGCACCCAGCCCCAGCCTTTGTGATCATTTTTCTCTTGTTGGATTTTCCAGAGGTTCTCTGGTTTTGTTCTCYTGTATTTTTGGATTGGTCTTTTGAGGTTTGTTTTTTCCCTTGCTGTTTTTACCACTTTGTGGATTTTCTTTGTATTTTGGAAGATATCTATTTTTTATTAAACCACCATCTCTAGTACTGCTGTGTCTGCCTCATCTTCTGGGTTCTGCCCATTATTAGTGACTGTTTCTCGCACCGGGTCCTGACAGAAACACTGAGCCCTTAATATGAACCCAGAGGCAGCCAGTACCCAAGACTTTTTTCCCATGCTGTCCCACCACGAGGGGACTGTCCAACGTCACGAAGCTGCTCTGGTTCAGCAAGAGGCCTTACTGGCTGGACATTCTCAACTTCTGTCGGAAATGATGACTTCCATAAAGCAGATTTCTGATCAACTTTCTCCTGCAACCGCTTCTGCTCCAGTTCATCAGATTCAAGTGCCCGTGGCAGTTAAACCCCTGGCTGAACCTCGTCTGCCGCCTCCCCAACGGTTCTCAGGTGATCCGAGTGTTTGTAAGGGGTTTTTCACCCAATGTTCTCTCTCCTTCGAGCTGCAATCGTGCGTTTCCCACGACGCGGTCCAGATAGCATATATCATCACCCTGCTGTCGAAAAAGCCCTAGCCTGGGCTACTGCTGGTGTGGGATGCCCAAAGTCCCTGCTGGCCAGCTACTCTACTTTGCTGACGAATTCAAGCGAGTGTTTCAAGTCCTACCCGCGGTCGCTGACTCAGCCAACAGCTCCTGACTCTCCGCCAAGGTCGGCGCAGCGTATGGACTATGCCATCGCTCCACACGGTGGCAGCAGCGAGTGGCTGGAACGACGAGGCGCTCACAGTGTGCTTTTTTGAAGGGTCTTTCCCGACACCATCCAAGATGAACTGCCACTGTCGAACCAGACAATCCTCTGAGTCGCCTGATTCAGAGTTGGCTTTCACGGCATAGACCGCTTGGAGAGGAGAGAGAAGCTC
>NC_036841.1:2554313-2569483 GCF_002910315.2 Salvelinus sp. IW2-2015
CCTTTCTCCAACTCATAGGGCCACGGCCAGTTTATCTTCAGGGTACCATCCGGAGTCCAACGGCCAAACTGAGAGGATGAATCAGGAGCTGGAAACCACCCTCAGATGTATGGTTTCCAACAACCCGTCACATGGTCATCTTCATTGTTTGGGCCGAGTACGCGCACAACACCTTGTCTCCTCCTCCACTGGTATTGTCTCGCATGAGTGTCAGTTTGGCTATGCTCCGCTATGTTCCCGGACCAGGAGGCAGAAGTCAGTGTTGCCTTCAGCCTCGAGGTTCATCAGACGCTGTCGGCTTACGTGGAAGAAGGCCCTCTTTAATCTTCTGCGTTCCTCACAGCAGTACAGCGACAAGCCAACAGACGTCGCCGTCCCGGTCCTACCCTGTACCCCGCCAGAGAGTATGCTCTCAACAAAAGACTTACCGCTAAGGGTGGAGTCTCGCAAGCTGTCCCAGAGATTCATCGGTCCCTTAAGATTGCCAGGAGAGTCAATCCCGTTACTTTTCGCCTGCACTTACCCAGATCCCTTAAATAATCCCACATTTCACATTCTTTATTAAAACCTGTTGTTTTTTCTCCCCTTATCCCGGCAGGCAGACCTCCCTCCGCCCCGTGTCATCGGAGGCAGTCGGCTTATACCGTCCACCGATACTGGATTCCCGCCGGGGTGCAGCGTCCTGGCAGTATCTGGTGGACTGGGAAGGCTACGGTCCCGAGGAGCGCTCCTGTGGTTCCTGCCAAGGACATACTGGACCCTGACCTCATTCGTCAGTTCAGGGTCCTCCACCCTGAGAAGGCTGGTAGGAACGGTCAGGAGCCGTTCCTAGGGGGGGGTTTCTGTCAGGTTTTGGCCAGGACTGTTTGTTTTGTTCACTAGATGTCCCCTTGCACCTTTTTTGTACCTTTTGTTTTTCTTGCCCTAATTATTGTTTGCACTGTAAGTCATTCCCTTGTTAGTATTTAAACCCTGTGTGTTCCCTAGTTCCTTGCTCAGTGTTGTATGTTAGCACCCAGCCCCAGCCTTTGTGATCATTTTTCTCTTGTTGGATTTTCCAGAGGTTCTCTGGTTTTGTTCTCATGTATTTTGGATTGGTCTTTTTTTAGGTTTGTTTTTTCCCTTGCTGTTTTTACCACTTTGTGGATTTTCTTTGTATTTTGGAAGATATCTATTTTTTATTAAACCACCATCTCTAGTACTGCTGTGTCTGCCTCATCTTCTGGGTTCTGCCCATTATTAGTGACTGTTTCTCGCACCGGGTCCTGACAGTCTGTGAGTACAACAGAACTCATATGGCAGGCGACCTGAGACAAATCCAACCAGGAAGTGGGGGAAATCTGAGTTTTTGTAGTTTTCAAAGCTTGGCCTATCGAATACACAGTGTCTATGGGGTCATTTTGCACTTCCTACTTCCACTAGATGTCAACCGTCTTTAGAAACTTGTTTGAGGCTTCTACTGTAAAGGGGGCTCATAAGGGCTCTTTGAGTCAGGGTCTGGCAGAGTGCCACAAACTCTTGACGCTCGTTCATGTGAGAAGTAGATCTCGTTCCATGGCTTTTCTACAGACAAAGGAATTCTCCGGTTGGGACATTATTGAACATTTATGATAAAAACATCCTAAAGATTGATTCTATACATCGTTTGATATGTTTCTACGACAGTAATATAACTTTTTGGAATTTTCGGCCGACATTTCTGCTTGACTTGCCCGCACCTCGTGAGTTTCGATTTGTTACTAAACGCCCTAACAAAAGGAGGAATTTGGACATAAATTATGGACTTTATGGAACAAATCAAACATTTATGTGTGAACTGGGATTCCTGGGAGTGCATTCTGACGAAGCTCATCAAATGAAGTGAATATTTCTAATGCTATTTCTGACTTATGTTGACTCCAACATGGCGGATATCTTCTTGGTTGTGTATGTCTCTGAGCGCCGTACTCAGATTATTGCATGGTTTGCTTTTTCCGTTAAAAGTTTTTGGAAATCTGACACAGCGGTTGAATTAAGGAGAAGTATATCTTTAAATCTGTGAAATAACACTTGTATCTTTTATTAATGTTTATTATGAGTATTTTCTGTGATTTGATGTGGCTCGTGGCAAATCACGGGATGTTTTGGAGGCAAAGTCAAATGTAAACTGAGGTTTTTGATATAAATATGAACTTGATCGAACAAAACATACATGTATTGTGTAAGTGTCATCTGATGAAGAATATCAAAGGTTAGTGATTCATTTTATTCAATATTTCAGCTTTTTGGACTCCTCTCTTTGCTTGGAAAATCGCTGTATTCTTTCTGTGACTAGTTGCTGACCTAACATAATGATATGTTCTGCTTTCTCGAAAAGCTTTTTTGAAATCGGACACTGAGTTGGATAATGAGAATTTTATCTTTAAAATGGTGCCTAATACTTGTATGTTTGAGAAAATTTAATTAGGAGATTTCTGTTGATTGAATTGGCGCAGGGCAAGTGGAACCGCAGTCCTAATAGGTTACCAGAACTCATATGGCAGGCAAAAACCTGGGGGAAAAATCCAACCAGGAAGTGGAAATCTGAGGTTTGAGTTTTTCAAGTCATTGCCTATCGAATATACAGGTGTCTATGGGGTCATATTGCACTTCTTAAGGCTTCCACTAGATGTCAACAGTCTTTAGAACCTTGTTTGAGGCTTCTACTGTGAAGGGGGGGAATGAGAGCTGTTTCAACCAGGTGTCTGGCAGAGTGCCATGAGCTCAGTCTCGCACGCTCCCGTGAGTTAGCTGCGTTCCATTGCATTTCTACAGACAAAGGAATTCTCCGGGTGAAACATTATTGAAGATTTATGATAAAAACATTCTAAAGATTGATTCTATACTTCGTTTGACATGTTTCTATGAACTGTAATATGACTTTTCATCTGAACTTTCGCCTGGACTTGCCCGCGCCTCCTGAGTTTGGATTTGTGTACTAAACGCGCAAACAAAAAGGAGGTATTTGGACATAAATTATGGACTTTATCGAACAAAACAAACATTTATTGTGGAACTGGGATTCCTGGAGTGCATTCTGATGAAGATCATCAAAAGTAAGTGAAATTTATAATGTTATTTCGACTTCTGTTGACTCCACAACATGGCGGGTATCTGTATGGCTTGTTTTGGTCTCTGTGTGCTGTACTCAGATTATTGCATGGTGTGCTTTTTCCGTAAAGCTTTGTTGAAATCTGACACAGCGTTGCATTAAGGAGAAGTTTATCTATAATTCCATGCATAACACTTGTATCTTTTAGCAATGTTTATTATGAGTTTTTCTGTAAATTGATGTGGCTCTCTGCAAAATCACCGGATGTTCTGGAAGCAAAACATTACTGAACATAACACGCCAATGTAAACTGAGATTTTTGGATATAAATATGAACTTTATCAAAACAAACATACATGTAATGTGAACATGAAGTCCTAGAGTGTTCATCTGATGAAGATCATCAAAGCGGATAGTGATTAATTTTATCTCTATTTCTGCTTTTTGTGACTCCTCTCTTTGGCTGGAAAAATGGCTGTGTTTTTCTGTGACTAGGTGCTGAACTAACATAATCGTTTGGTGTGCTTTCGTCATAAAGCCTTTTTGAAATCGGACACTGTGGCTGGATTTACAACAAGTTTATCTTTAAAATGGTGTAAAATACTTGTATGTTTGAGGAATTTTAATTATGGGATTTCTGTTGTTTTGAATTTGGCGCCCTGCAATTTCACTGGCTGTTGGCGTGGTGGGACGCTACCGTCCCAAATATCCCAGAGAGGTTAACAGGGAAATCATAATGAGTAAATAGGACACACCTGAGTGTCGTTAATGTCTCTAGGACGGTCTCAGCTGCCCTCTGGTGACAGGTGGAACCTTCACAGTACCCCCCCCCCCTTCTAGGAGCGGCTCCAGCCTCGGAGCCAGGGCAACCATCACATAGTTGGTTGAAGTTCCAAACGAATCCCGGATCCAGGATGTCCCGGGCAGGCACCCAAGTCCGCTCCTTGGGGCCGTAGCCCTCCCAGTCCACCAGGTACTGCAGGGTGCCTCGGACCCGACAAGCCTCCAACAGATGCCGGAGAGTGTAGGCCGGGCGACCGTCGACGAGTCGAGGGGGATGGAGGGGCAGGTGTGGGGGGAGAGAAGGGACCAGTCCTTACCAGCTTGAGACGGAAGACATGGAAGGATGGACAGACCCTCATACCTGGGAAGCTGGAGACGATAGGTTTGAAGCGACTCATGATCTTAAATGGTCCTATGTAGCGCGGAGCGAGCTTCCGCAAAAGTATTCAGACCCCTTTTTCCACATTTTGTTTAAGTTACAGCCTTATTCTAAAATGTATTAAATTGTTCATGCTGTGGGGATGTTTTTCAGCAGCAGGGACTGGGAGACTAGTCAGGATCGAGGGAAAGATGAACGGAGCAAAGTACAGAGAGATCCTTGATGAAAATCACTCAGGACATCAGACTGAGGTGAAGGTTCACCTTCCAACAGGGCAACTACAGTTGAAGTAGGAAGTTAACATACACCATAACCAAATACATTCAAACTCAGTTTTTCACAATTCCTGACATTTAATCCCATTTAATGCCCTGTCTTAGGTCAGTTAGGATCACCACCTTATTTTAAGAATGTGAAATGTCAGAATAGAGAGAATGATTTATTTCAGCTTTTATTTCTTTCATCACATTCCCAGTGGGTCAGAAGTTTACATACACTCAATTAGTATTTGGTAGCATTGCCTTTAAATTGTTTAACTTGGGTCAAACGTTTCAGGTAGCCGTCCACAAGTTTCCAACAAAAAGTTGGGTGAATTTTGGCCAATTCCTCCTGACAGAGCTGGTGTAACTGAGTCAGGTTTGTAGGCCTCCTTACTCGCACACACTTTTTCAGTTCTGCCCACACATTTTCTGTGGGACTGAGGTCAGAGCTTTGTGATGGCCACTCCAATACCTTGACTTTGTTGTCCTTAAGCCATTTTGCCACAACTTTGGAAGTATGCTTGGGGTCATTGTCGATTTGGAAGTCCAATTTGTGACCAAGCTTTAACTTCCTGACTGATGTCTTGAGATGTTGCTTCAATATATTCACATAATTTTCCTTCATCATGATCTATTTTGTGAAGTGCACCAGTCCCTCCTGCAGCAAAGCACCCCCACAACATGATGCTGCCACCCCCATGCTTCACGTTTGGGATGGTGTTCTTCAGCTTGCAAGCCTCCCCCTTTTCCCTCCAAACATAATGATGGTCATTATGGCCAAACAGTTCTATTTTTGTTTCATCAGACCAGAGGACATTTCTCCAAAAAGTACAATCTTTGTCCCCATGTGCAGTTAGAAACCGATTTGCACTTTTCACACCAAAGTACGTTCATCTCTAGGAGACAGAAAGCGTCTCCTTCCTGAGCGGTATGGCGGCTGCGTGGTCCCATGGTGTTTATACTTGCGTACTGTTGTTTGTACAGATGGTGGTACCTTCAGGCATTTGGAAATTGCTCCCAAGGATGAACCAGACTTGTGGAGGTCTACAATTCTTTTTCTGAGGTCTTGGCTGATTTCTTTTGATTTTCCTATGATGTCAAGCAAAGGGGTACTGGGTTTGAAGGTAGGCCTTGAAATACACCCACAGGTACACCTCCAATTGACTCAAATTATGTCAATTAGCCTGTCAGAAAATCATGACATTATTTTCTGGAATTTTCCAATCTGTTTAAATGCACAGTCAACTTAGTGTATGTAAACTTCTGACCCACTGGAATTGTGATACAATTAATTTTAAGTGAAATAATCTGTCTGTAAACAATTGTTGGAAAAATTACTTGTGTCATCCACAAAGTAGATGTCCTAACCGACTTGCCAAAACTATAGTTTGTTAACAAGAAATTTGTGGCGTGGTTGAAAAAAACTATACAGTTGAAGTCTGAAGTTTACATACACTTAGGTTGGAGTCATTAAATATAATTTTTATTATATTGTATAATAATAGTGAAAACATTAAACCTATGAAATAACATAGGTATGGAATCACGTAGTATCCAAAAAAGTGTTAAACAAACCAAAATATATTTTACAGTACATTTGAGATTTTTCAAAGTAGCCACCCTTTGCCTTGATGACAGCTTTGCACACTCTCTCAACCAGCTTCATGAAGTAGTCACCTGGAATGCTTTCTAACAGTCTTGAAGGAGTTCCCGCATATGCTGAGCACTTGTTGGCTGCTTTTCATTCACTCTGCAGTCCAACTCATCCCAAACCGTCTCAATTGGGTTGAGGTTGGGTGATTGTGGAGGCCAAGTCATCTGATGCAGCACTCCATCACTCTCCTTCTTGGTCAAATAGCCCTTACACAGCCTGGAGGTGTYTTTTGGGTCATTGTCCTGTTGAAAAACAAATGACAGTCCAACTAAGTGCAAACCAGATGGGATGGCATATCGCTGCAGAATGCTGTGGTAGCCATGCTGGTTAAGTGTGCCTTGAATTCTAAATATATCACAGACAGTGTAACCAGCAAAGCACCCAGACACCATCACACCTCCTCCTCCATGCTTCACGGTGGGAACCATACATGCGGAGATCATCCGTTCACCTACTCTGCGTCTCACAAAGACACGGCGGTTGGAACCAAACATCTCAAATTTGTACTCATCAGACCAAAGAACAGATTTCCACCGGTCTAATGTCCATTGCTTGTGTTTCTTGGCCCAAGCAAGTCTCTTCTTATTATTGGTGTCCTTTAGTAGTGGTTTCTTTGCAGAAATTCGACCATGGCCTGATTCACGCAGTCTCTTCTGAACAGTTGATGTTGAGATGTGTCTGTTACTTGAATTCTGTGAAGCATTTATTTTGGGTTGTAATCTGTGGTGCAGTTAATTGCCCATTTCTGAGGCTGGTAACTCTAATGAACTTATCCTCTGCAGCAGAGGTAACTCTTGGTCTTCCTTTCCTGTGGCAGTCCTCATGAGAGCCAGTTTCATCATAGCACTTGATGGTTTTTGCGACTGCACATTCCGGAATGACTGACCTTCGTGTCTTYAAGTAATGATGGACTGTTGTTTCTCTTTGCTTATTTGCTTATATGGACTTGGTCTTTTACCAAATAGGGCTATCTTTTGTATACCAACCCTACCTTGTCACAACACAACTGATTGTCTCAAACACGTTAAGAAGGAAAGAAATTCCACAAATTAACTTTTAATAAGGCACACATGTCAATTGAAATGCATTCCAGGTGACTACCTCATGAAGCTGGTTTTGAGAATGCTACGAGTGTGCCAAGCTGTCATCAAGGCAAAGGGTGGCTACTTTGAAGAATCTCAAATATAAAATATATTTTGATTTGTTTTACACTTTTGTGGTTACTACATGATTCCATATGTGTTATTTCATAGTTTTAATCTCTTTACTATTATTCTACAATGTAGAAAATAGTAAGAATAAAGAAAACCCTTTGAATGAGTAGGTGTGTCCAAACTTTTGACTGGTACTGTATATATGTGATGGAATGTATAGACATTATGGACAGTATGTGAATAGAATATGTAGTATATCTGATGAATACATAGAATAGAATAGTACATGTACAATAATAGTTGAATAGGATGGACTTGACTAGAATACACTATATACATATGAAATGGGTAAAACAGTACGTAAACATTATTAAAGTGACCAGTGTTCCAWTATAAAAGAGTCCAGTTTTCCATTATTAAAGTGAACAGTGTTCCATGTCCATGTATATAGGGCAGCAGCCTCTAAGGTGCAGTGTTGAGTAACTGGGTGGTAGCCGGCTAGTGACAGTGACTAAGTTCAGGGCTGGGTACTGGATGGAGGCCAGCTAGTGATGGCTATTTAACAGTGTGATGGCCTTGAGATGGAAGCTGTTTTTCAGTCTCTCGGTCCCAGGTTTGATGCACCTGTACTAACCTTGCCTTCTGGGTGATAGCGGGGTGAACAGGCCGTGGCTCAGGTGACTGAGGTCCTTGATGATCTTCTTGGCCTTCCTGTGACACCGGGTGCTGTAGATGTCCTGGAGGGCAGTCAGTGTGCCCCCGGTGATGCGTTGGGCAGACTGCACTACCCTCTGGAGAGCCCTGCAGTTGGGGATGGTGCAGTTGTCGTACCAGGTAGTGATACAGCCCAACAGAATGCATCTGTAAAAGTCTGTGAATGTCTTAGGGGCCAAGCTGAATTTCTTCAACCTCCTGTTGCACCTTCTTCACACACGGTCTGTATGGGTGGATCCTTTCAGATTGTCAGTGATGTATACGTCGAGGAACTTGAAGCTTTTCACCTTTTCCACTGCGGCCCATCAATGTGGATTTGGCGTGCTCCCTCTGCTGTCTCCTGAAGTCCACGATCAGTTCCTTCGTTTTGTTGACGATGAGGGAGAGGTTATTTTCCTGGCACCACTTCGCCAGGGCCCTCGTCTCTTCACTGTAGGCTGTCTCGCCATTGTTGGTAATCAAGCCTACCACTGTTGTGTCATCTACAAACTTGATGATTGAGTTGGAGGCGTGCGTGGCCACGCAGTCATGGGTGAACAGTGAGTACAGGAGGGGGCTYAGCACGCACCCTTGTGGAACCCCCATGTTGAGGATCAGCGTACTGGAGGTGTTGTTGCCTACCTTCACCACCTAGTGGCCCATCAGGAAGTCCAAGACCTACTTGCACAGGGCGGGGTTCAGACCCAGGGCCCTGAGCTTAATGATGAGCTTGGAGGGTACTATGGTGTTGAAGGCTGAGTTGTATTCAATGTATTCTTCTTGTCCAGATGGGATACGTCTGTGTGCAGTGTGATGGCGATTGCATCATCCGTGGATCTATTGCGGCGGTATGCAAATTGCAGTGGGTCTAGGGTGTCGGGTAAGGTGGAGGTGATACGATCCTTAACTAGCTTCTCAAAGCACTTAATGATGACAGAAGTGAGTGCTATGGGGCGACAGTCAATTAGTTCAGTTACTTTCGCTTTCTTGGGTACAGGAACAATGGTGGACATCTTGAAGCAAGTGGGGACAGCAGACTGGGATAAGGAGAGATTGAATATGTCCGTAAACACTCCAGCCAGCTGGTCTGCGCATGCTCTGAGGACATGGCTAGGGATGCTGTCTGGGCCGGCAGCCTTGCGAGGGTTAACACGCATAAATGTCTTACTCACGTTGGCCACAGAGAACGAGAGCTCACAGTCCTCAGGAGCAGCCTGCGTCGGTTGCACTGGCTTATCCTCAAAGCGGGCGAAAAAGGTGTTTTGCTTGTCCGGGAGCAAGACGTCGGTGTCCGCGACATGGCTGGTTTCCCTTTGCAAGCTGTGATTGTCTGGAGTCCCTACCATGCAAACACACATAGTTGTACCCAACACACAATTAGCCTAAAAAACGATTAAATTAGCGTAAATTATAAATCGTGAGGGACCACCCATCAAATTCACTTAGGGGGCTGAGTGTGTAACACAATATCACAGGGATGATTACATGGAGTGGTTACAGCAATTACTGTACAGCCATTGGTGGCTATGACAGCACCTCTTGCTTTCCTATCAAAGTCACATCTGCAACTCAAATGGCACCCTATTCCCTATAGAGTGCACTACTTTTGAGCAGAGCCCTATATGGGCCCTYGTTAAAGGTACTGCACTTTATAGGTAATAGGGTGCCATTTTGGGACGCAACCCACCGTCCAGTACATGGACAAAGGCATGTTGTTTGTCAAATCATGGAGGATGAAAATTGGATGCTCGTACAGTAGATTACCTGCATGCTTTTAAAGCCACACTACAGTACTGCAGAATGTACAGTAACATTTCAAACAGCTTTTGTAATGGAATAGCCGAGATGGGTTCCATTCTAGAATGACCTAACCATGAGGCCACTCTGGTGCTGTACAGATCACTACAGTACAGTGCCATAAGTAGAACCAGTGACATTTCACACCCACTTCTTGTAACAGTGTTTGACTGAACATCTTTAAATTAAGGTCTTTCATCTCTACAGGTGAGCACTGCATTGCTTCACGTTTGTTTTGGTTTTTATTGTTTTTTTGCCGGTTCACATAATAAAGATGATGAACCCAAACCACGCTGCATTTTGGTCCGATTCTTACAACAACGTTCGTGACAGGTATTGCATTTGATAATGTTATAGCCAGCCAAGAAATGTTCTCTGAGTACAATGCAGTCAGAGATCAATCAGTAAACCTTGAGCTGGCAATTAATGGTTTCTCAGTGAAGCCTTAGAGAAGAGAAAACCAATGAGAAAACCAAGAGATTGCAATGTCTGTAAATGTGGACTATCTGACTTTGATCCTTTCTCAGACTTCAAAGCTCACTCACTAATGTCAGGTCTAAGTGCTGACAAGATTCATATCCTTTGATTTATCATGTTTAGTTACTGTGATGTAATTAGTATTAGTGATGGTTGTACAGTGTATGTCTCGAAAAAACTCTCCGAAAGCATAAGAAAKAATCCCCAAAGAGTTCACGTTGATACCCCTCATCCCTCCAAACACATGGTTTGGAGATGTTTGATGTGTATATTTTGGAAAGAGAAGTGTGCACAGGGACTGTGGCCAGCCAGAAATMAGGTGATTTCTATAGGGTAGCATGGGAGAAAGAGAGGGAGACACTAGCAGGCATGATGCATGGCCCAGTGATTGCTTCTTCATCACTCTGTCAGGCCTGCTTAAGACCCCCTSTTCTTAATTCCCCATTGTCTTGTCCAATAGGGAAGTTCAGCTGGTTTTACATTGGCTGTTGGGGTAAACACTCAATCCGTYTCCCAAAAACCAACCTATTTCCTTTGTAATACACCASGGGCAATAGGGCTCTGGTCAAAAGTAGTGCACTACATAGGGAATAGGGTGCTATATCGGATCCGGCCTCAGACTAGAGACAGGGCTGAGTAACTGTGTGGCTCAGTGAGTTATCTGATGTGAGCTGCTGTTGTTGTTGCACAGTCTCTAAACTGTGCAATTCTTTAATATAAAAAAACACTGTCCTCCCTGAACTAACAAAGCATTGTGTTGTATTTCTGCCATTGATGTGTCTCACGATCAAGGCTGTGGGATTTCTGAAGTATAATATGGCTGTTGGTTCAGTCAAAATGTTCTGATGATCTACCTGTGCGCTGAGACAAAATAAAACATGAATCMACATTAAATACAGTCATTTGCATGAGTATGCAGTACAGTGAAGTAGCTAATTAGTCAAATCACTTGTCTGTATAAGATCAAGTTTTAATTTCTTCATTTACATTTGAAAAACACATTCAATTACATTTAACACTAACCAATATTTCATTAATGTGATTTAAGATTAAATACAGTTGATGTCAAACATAGTCAGTCTGAATAAAGGGAYGTAGAGTGATGGAGAGAGGGAATTTTCAGAGAAGGTATTACAGTAGCTGCTTCCACTAGGCATGCATGTATCTGCCTCTGGAAAAAGCCCTGTCAATCTTCAAAGACCAAACAATAACCAAGAGAGAGGGAGTTACTTAAGACCAAATAAATCCCTGGGGTTTGCAAATCAGAGCACTGAGATTAAAATGAAAAATAAGTAAAACAGAAAACAAAAATAAACCATAAGAACAAAGTAAATAGAGACATCGATATGGTCCTGCCGTACATACCTACACGTACGCTACGGTCACAAGATGCAGGCCTCCTTATTGCTCCTAGAATTTATAAGCAAACAGCTGGAGGCACGGCTTTCTCCTATCGAGCACCATTTTTATGGAATGGTCTGCCTATCCATGTGAGAGACGCAGACTCGGTCTCGACCTTTAAGTCCTTACTGAAGACTCATCTCTTCAGTAGGTCCTATGATTGAGTATAGTCTGGCCCAGGGGTGCGAAGGTGAATGGCAAGGCACTTGGTGGATGAACCGCCCTTGCTGTCTCTGRCTTGCCGGTTCCCCTCTCTCCACTGGGATTCTCTGTCTCTAACCCTATTARGGYGGCTYAGTCACTGGCTTTCTAGTGCTCTTCTATGCCGTCCCTAGGAGGMGTGCGTCACTTSAGTGGGTTGAGTCACTGACGTGATCTTCCTGTCCGGTTTTGCGCCCCRTCYAGCTTGTGCGGTGGAGGAGATCTTTGTGGGCTATATTCAGTAAGTTGGTGGTCTGTTGATATCACTCTAGTGGTGTGGTGGKTGTGCTTTGGCAAAATGGGTYTGGTTATATCCTGCCTGGTTGCACCCTCCCCCATCTCAGCCTCCATTATCTATGCAGCAATAGTCTATGTGCCGGGGGGCTAGAGTCAGTCTGTTATATCTGGTGTAATTCTCCTGTCTTATCTGGTGTCCTGTGTGAATTTAAGTATGCTCCCTCTAATTCTCTCTCCCCCTCCCCTCCCAGAGGACCTGAGTCCTAYGACCATGCCTCAGGACTACCTGGCCTGATGACTCCTGGCTGTCCCCAGTCCACCTGGTCGTACTGCTGCTCCAGTTTCAACTGTTCTGCATGTGGCTAGGGAAGCCTGACCTGTTCACCGGACGTGCTGTTTTCGACTGTCTCTCTCTCTCTACCGCACCTGCTGTCTCAACCTCTGAATGCTCGACTATGAAAAGCCAACTGACATTTACTCCTGAGGTACTGACCTTTACTCCTGAGGTACTGACCTGTTGCAATACATTTGATTGATTGATTGAGTGATTGTTATGACCGATAACGAGGAAAATTCACATTTTCACTATAGTGACTCATTGCCTTCCAGTAGACTTATTCCGACAAGAACAAAGAGTTTACAAATCAAGCAGAGCATGCAGCAGAGCATCAACGTCTGTCTGATTTTAAACTAACCAAACATATAAACACATAAATGGATGTTTGAAGTTGTTTGAATTTTGATGGTTCAAAGGTCTCATTTGTGATTTGTTGTGTGAAATTCTTTGTTTAACTGCACTAAACAGTGTGAAMACATGCGTGAACTTGTGTGTTTTTGTTTGTGAGCAAGCAGCTCCACAGTACTGCAGTATGAGGTGGAGAGAACTGAACAGATGTTCAGAGGGCATTAGAGCCCTCTCATGCCCCCTGGGTACACTATGTGTAACGTACCTTGTGATTGGTCCATGTGTCTCAGGGTACACTATGTGTAACGTACCTTGCGATTGGTCCATGTGTTCTCAGGGTACACTATGTGTAACGTACCTTGTGATTGGTCCATGTGTCTCAGGGTACACTATGTGTAATGTACCTTGTGATTGGTCCATGTGTCTCAGGGTACACTATGTGTAAACGTACCTTGCGATATGGTCACATGTGTCCCAGTGTACACTATGTGTAACGTACCTTGTGATTGGTCAATGTGTACCCTGTGTGTAACGTACCTTGTGATTGGTCCATGTGTCTCAGGGTACACTATGTGTAACGTACCTTGCGATTGGTCCATGTGTCTCAGGGTACACTATGTGTAACGTACCTTGCGATTGGTCCATGTGTCTCAGGGTACACTATGTGTAACGTACCTTGTGATTGGTCCAATGTGTCTCAGGGTACACTATGTGTAACGTACCTTGTGATTGGTCATGTGTCCCAGGGTACACTATGTGTAACGTACCTTGTGATTGATTGGTCCATGTGTCCCAGTGTACCCTGTGTGTAATGTACCTTGTGATTGGTCAATGTGTCCCAGTGTACCCTGTGTGTAACGTATCTTGTGATTGGTCCATGTGTCCCAGTATACCCATGTGTGTAACGTATCTTGTGATTGGTCAATGTGTCCCAGTGTACCCTGTGTGTAACGTATCTTGTGATTGGTCCAATGTGTCCCAGTATACCATGTGTGTAACGTATCTTGTGATTGGTCAATGTGTCCCAGTGTACCCTGTGTGTAACGTACCTTGTGATTGGTCCATGTGTCTCAGGGTACACTATGTGTAACGTACCTTGGCGATTGGTCCATGTGTCTCAGGGTACACTATGTGTAACGTACCTTGCGATTGGTCCATGTGTCTCAGGGTACACTATGTGTAACGTACCTTGTGATTGGTCCATGTGTCTCAGGGTACACTATGTGTAACGTACCTTGTGATTGGTCCATGTGTCCCAGGGTACACTATGTGTAACGTACTTGTGATGATTGGTCCATGTGTCCCAGTGTACCTGTGTGTAATGTACCTTGTGATTGGTCAATGTGTCCCAGTGTACCCTGTGTGTAACGTATCTTGTGATTGGTCCTGTGTCCCAGTTAACCATGTGTGTAACGTATCTTGTGATTGGTCAATGTGTCCAGTGTACCCTGTGTGTAACGTATCTTGTGATTGGTCCATGTGTCCCAGTATACCATGTGTGTAACGTATCTTGTGATTGGTCAATGTGTCCCAGTGTACCCTGTGTTGTAACGTATCTTGTGATTGGTCCATGTGTCCCAGGGTACCCCGTTTGTAACTTACTTTGTGATTGGCCCATGTGTCCCAGTGTACACTATGTGTAACGTACCTTGTGATTGGTCCATGTGTCTCAGGGTACACTATGTGTAACGTACCTTGTGATTGGTCCATGTGTCTCAGGGTACACTATGTGTAACGTACCTTGCGATTGGTCCATGTGTCCCAGGGTACCACTATGTGTAACGTACCTTGTGATTGATTGGTCCATGTTTCCCAGTGTACCCTGTGTGAATGTACCTTGTGATTGGTCCATGTGTCCCAGTGTACCCTGTGTGTAATGTACCTTGTATTGGTCAATGTGTCCCAGTGTACCCTGTGTGTAACGTATCTTGTGATTGGCCCATGTGTCCCAGTGTACCCTGTGTGTAACGTATCTTGTGATTGGTCCATGTGTCCCAGGGTACTCCGTGTGTAACTTACTTTGTGATTGGCCCATGTGTCCCAGTGTACCCTGTATGTAACATACCTTGAAATTGGTCCATGTGTCCCAGGGTACCCTGTGTGTAATATACCTTGTGACAGTGTACCCTGTGTGTAACATACATTGTGATTGGCCCATGTGTCCCAGGGTACCCTGTGTGTAACATGCCTTGTGATTGGTCCATGTGTCCCAGGGTCTCAATCTGCTCCACCAGGTCGTTGGAGTTCCACTGGCTCATCCCCAGGAGGATGGCACTCTTCCCCTCCAGCACATCTGCTGGGACACACAGGGAGGAGGGTTACAATCTGTCTGTTGTGGGACACAGACACACAGGGAGGAGGGTTACAATCTGTCTGTTG
>NC_036841.1:2573101-2585860 GCF_002910315.2 Salvelinus sp. IW2-2015
CAGAGTGGTTGTCTGCTGTGATGGTTGTTCTGGGCTGTTGCAGTCACAGTACCATGTGTCAAAGGGGTTGTCTGCTGTGGTGGTTGTTCTGGGCTGTTGCAGTCACAGTACCATGGTCAGAGTGGTTGTCTGCCCTGATGGTTGTTCTGGGCTGCTGCAGTCACAGTACCCTGGTCAGAGTGGTTGTCTGCCCTGATGGTTGTTCTGGGCTGCTGCAGTCACAGTACCATGGTCAGAGGGGTTGTCTGCCCTGATGCTTTGTTTCTGGGCTGCTGCAGTCACAGTATCGTGGTCAGATGGTTGTCTCCCTGATGCTTGTTGCTGGGCCTGCTGCAGTCACAGTACCATGGTCAGAGTGGTTGTATGCCTGATGCTTGTTCTGGGCTGCTGCAGTCACAGTACCCTGGTCAGAAGTGGTTGTCTGCTGTGGATGGTGTTCTGGGCTGCTGCAGTCACAGTACATGGTCAGAGGGTTGTCTGCTGTGATGGTTGTTCTGGGCTGCTGCAGTCACAGTACCATGGTCAGAGGGGTTGTCTGCTGTGATGGTTGCTCTGGGCTGCTGCAGTCACAAGTACCATGGTCAAGGGGTTGTCTGCTGTGATGGTTGTTCTGGGCTGCTGCAGTCACAGTACCATGGTCAGAGGGGTTGTCTGCTGTGATGTACGCTCTGGGCGTCTGCAGTCACAGTACCTGGTCAGAGTGGTTGTCTGCTGTGATGGTTGTTCTGGGCTGTTGCAGTCACAGTACATGTCAAAGGGGTTGTCTGCTGTGGTGGTTGTTCTGGCTGTTGCAGTCACAGTACCATGGTCAGAGTGGTTGTCTGCCCTGATGGTTGTTCTGGGCTGCTGCAGTCACAGTACCTGGTCAGATGGTTGTTCTGCCTGATGGTTGTTCTAGGCTGCTGCAGTCACAGTACCATGGTCAGAGGGGTTGTCTGCCCTGATGCTTGTTCTGGGCTGCTGCAGTCACAGTATCGTGGTCAGAGTGGTGTCTGCCCTGATGCTGTTCTGGGCTGCTGCAGTCACAGTACCATGGTCAGAGGGTTGTCTGCTGTGATGGTTGTTCTGGGCTGCTGCACTCACAGTACCATGGTCAGATGGTAGTCGTTGATGGGCGGCTCATAAAGACATGGACACACAATGTCCAATACCCTGCTTCTCGCTCTCTCTCTCTCTCTCTCTCTCTCTCTCTCTCTCTCTCTCTCTCTCTCTCTCTCTCTCTCTCTCTCTCTCTCTCTCTCTCTCTCTCTTCTCTCTCTCTCTCTCTCTCTCTCTCTCTCTCTCTCTCTCTCTTCTCTCTCACCCCACCACATACCTTGGCATCTCAGAGTGGCTTTGACACTGTTCTGCCAGGCCTGTCCACTATGATCACACTGGCAGGCCTACTGTTCACTGTCTGTCTCTATAGCCCTTTATCTTCCTTATCTTCCTCTCTTTCTCTGTTGATGCTAACACACACACATGCAAAAATACACAAAATGTGTTGAGGCAGGGAAGCGTGCAGGTTTTAACCAAGCCCTGAGAATGCACTGACTCATCTCCCAGAGAGCAGCACTGATGAGAGCAACTTACAGACACAATGGAAGAACACAACGCCTGTGAGGTGTGAAACATGCTTAAAGAACACAACAGAAAGCCTGGCACTCCGAGCAGAGGAAAGAAGATTTCAGCTATGCAAACAGATCAAATATACAAGCAGCCAGAACCAAATAACTCAGACTAAATAAAAACCTCCACCGCCCAGCGCCAAGAGGATCAGAAGGAAAGCCAAAATAAAGCAGCATCTCATTCAGATTCAGAGAGGGAAGGAAGGAATGAATGAAGGATGCYATCGCCCTGTAACTGACAGCCCTAGATGAGAAAGAAGAGAGTAGGAGGGATGCAGGATCGTCCAACAACCTGACAGTACGGAGAGCCAGGGAGAGAAGGAAGACACTGTAAACTCTGGATGACAATAATCACTATGTCAACAACATCATCATGGTTCCAAACAGGACAGCATAACAATATCCACTGTAGCCTAGCTACAGCATATGATAATGGTCATTACATAACTTTGATTTGCAAGTATAATTGAATACGGGTGTAAAAGTAGAGCTAGAGTCGATCAGGACATGACATTATAAAGGCTGTGGAAGATGGATAGCATAAAGGAGGAGTGAAAGTAGCCCACTGGCATGAATAGAGGAGCAGATGTTTGGGGAGGAAGAGATGATAAATAGGTAGAAGGGAAAGGAAGAGAAAGACATTAATTTAAGTCGCTAACCAACTAAAAAGACCTAGAACTGTGACTCACACAGGCTCAATTCAACAAACAAACCTTATCTACTTTCCTTTACATCCACAACACAACTAATTACTCAATGTCAAGTGAGTATTTGCAGCACAAAAGAAAGTGTGGAGAACACAGCACGCTATTTACAAGACAAAGACMGTAAGACATTGCAAAAGTATTCATCTGTTTAAAACATTGCAAAAAKCGTCTTAGCCTACACCTGCTGTGACCAAGCCTGGAGCAACAGAGAAGACATTCATAAACAAAAATATAAATGCAACATGCAACAACTTCAATGATATTACTGAGTTACAGTTCATATAAGGAAATCAGTCAATACTTTTTTTTTTATTAGGCCCTAATCTATGACTTTCACATGAATGGGCAGGGGCGCAGCCATGGGTGGGCTTGGCAGGACATAGGCCCACCGACTGGGGAGCAAGGCCCAGCCAATCAGAATGAGTTTTTCCCTACAAAAGGGCTATATTACAGACAGAAATACTCTTCAGTTTCATGAGCTGTCCGGGTGACTGGTCTCAGACAATCCCGCAGGTGAAGGAGKCGGGTTTGTTGAGGTCCTAGGCAGGTTGGACGTACTGAAAAATTCTCGGCAACAACCTTGGAAGCGACTTACGGTAGAGAAATGAACGTTACATTCTCTGGCAACATCTCTGGTGGACATTCCTGCAGTCAGCATGGCAAATGCACGCTCCCTCAYAACCTGAGTCATCTGTGGTAATGTGTTGTGTGACAGAACTGCACYTTTTAGAGTGGTCTTTTATTGTCCCCAGCACAAGGTGCACCTGTGTAATGATCAAGCTGTTWAATCAGCTTCTTGATATGCCACACCTGTCAGGTGGATGGGTTATCTTGGCAAAGGAGAAATGCTCACTAACAGGGATGTAAACAAATTTGCTCACAAAATTTGAGAGAAATAAGCTTTTTGTGTGTATGGAAAATTTGTGAGATCTTTTATTTCTGCTCATGAAACATTACATACAGTTGCGTTTATATTTCTGATTAGTATACATGAGGAATGGATCCTGCTAAAAACATATCTTTCTACAGATGGCACCGTGTCTACTCAGGGCACATCTATATGACATCCACAATTCACATTTTTTATCCCACTTTCAAGGCATGCTTGTCAAGCAGGAGAGAGTTAAGATACGTGAAAGACTGGAATTGAAGAGACAGTCAGCCAAATCACTATGTAGGCTGAAAAACCTCTTTCCCTGTTGTTGGCTCTAAATGCATGAGATCAAATTGCTGCCCTCACTAATAGCAGGTTACACTGCACAACCAGGTAAATGTGTAAACAACATATGAGGTAGGTAAGGAGTTTTAAATAGAATGTTCCAATCAGGGAGTGTGAGTCTCAGTGTAGCACTGATCTGGCTTGCTTACGCTTGTTTTCCATTTTCAGCAGTGTATGACTCCAGTAAGTCATTACCAGCATGGGTCAAGTGACAACAAACAATTACATGGAAAACCAGTGGCATGGTGTCTGTTGGCTGTATTTCAATTTCAAGTAAATGCAGCAAGATACATTCTYAAAGCCCAAGCCTCCCATCACTAGTGCTGTTACAATATATTCCGACAAAATGCAGCCACATTCATTTCAAAGTACAAGAAGTGTTTGAGTACAGTGCCATGGTAATACATTAGTAATGGGTCTACAATGAGTGGCTGCAGTGGTAGCCTACGATAATAGGAAAAGCAATCTGTCTCCAGCAGCCATTTATTACCAATTTAAATCAGGGGAGCGGCTTAAACCCAACAGTAAATATGATCTGTATTAGGCCCAGTCTGACAAATTCAACTCATTATTCAAATTCATGTAATCAGATAACAAATCAGGATTAACGCAGAATAAATTTGTCAACACCACACGTCAATAAGCATGGTGACAGTTGAGCTGGCATAGGCTTGCCTGCATGGTCCGCCTGGAATGGAGAGCACTCACTCAGAATGATGGGAGATTTTCCTCACTCTAGTGGATACAACTGATGGCTTGTGAAATATACAGAGTCATTGGTAAAAGGGGGGGGGGGGGGGGGGGGGTTGTATGGAGATGGAAGCTGTCTGGTGTGCAAAGGGTGGAAAAGGTGCATCTCTCCATCTATCAAAGCGAAGTCTATTACTCCATCCATCTCCATAATGCTGAGAGCCAAGCACAGAGCCTCTAAACCTTTGTTGATTCCTTAAGATACATTAAAGGGATGAGGTGAGACCTAGTGAGCATGAACAGCATGCTAAGTCACAACAGTGGCAGACACAGCCATGCAAAGGCAAAGCATTACCTGGGAGAATCCACATCTTATTGAAGGCATATCAAATGAAGCAGCCCCATAATAATTGATGTACAGTATATCATAGGACATGTTGATTGACACTGTCTTGATTGTGTAACCTTTATTTAACTAGGGCTTGACATACTCTAACACATTGTTTCTATTCATATTCATGCTAGGTCCTATCAGACTGCATGATCATATAAAAAGGAAATGGAATGAGAATTTGTCAACGCTGTGCTACAGTGAGAATACTCAGTTAATAATGACAGCAAAATGACAGATAAGTTAATAAACCTAGACTAAAACTGATTCATACTTCATGAATAATATAAATATATTAACTTGCATTTGTTTGCTGTCATCAGGGGCACTATATATACTCAGGTCTACTCAGATAGTGATAAATCTTGCACTGCAGATATCGAGCCAACTAGAAAATATAGTGCTCTTGAAAAATTATTACTGAATCTACCCCTTCCAATCTCATTCCAATCTTCTCTCAGTAGAGCAGCCTCGTCTGAGAACACTGTGGCAGAGACATTGTCTTACGTCCGAAAGCATGACGTCTCCATCTGAGGGACGAGCGTCATGTAGGAGTGACGCCACCTGATTAGAAAACAATGGTGGCAGAGATGGACACACCAAATCTTCAAGACAAARATATTATGTTATAGAGGTCTTGATCCTCAGCTCTGTCTGTCTGGGAAGGTGAGTAAACACTGTGACTCAGTCAACACCGGCAACAGACAGCATTCAGTCAGTCACAGCCGTCACAGAGCTGTGATACCGTCACACTGTCACACAGACAGACACAATGTGTCGCCTTCTGACCCAGTAGTCACTGCCGTGGGTTGGTCGAAGACAACACAGACCACTGCGAATATACAACGCACTCCAGTGAGCTCCAGCTCTCTCTAGAATGGAAMCTGTCATATTCTCCAATACTACCAGTGACCCTCTAATAGCTGTCATTTGTGAGGCCATGACAATACTAATGAGAACAGCCTCAGCAACAGGGCATTTGTCATTTGACCAACCCACGGCASTGACTCCTGGAGTATATTTGTTTGTCTTGAAGATTTGGTGTGTCCATCTCTGCCACCATTGTTTTCTATTCAGGTGGCGTCACTCCTACATGACGRTCGTCCCTCAGATGGAGACGTCATGCTTTCTGACGTAAGACAATGTCTTAAAWCACTTAGGAAGCAATCCCATCTGCKCTCTAACACTGACTGCCCATAAGGCTCTGGTCAAAAGTGGTGTACTACTCAGGGAATAGGGGGCCATTTGAAATGCTCTGTAGCCATACTTTAGAKCAGGGGTATTCAACTCTTACCTTTCGAGGTCCGGAGCCTGCTGGTTTTCTGTTCTACCTGATAATTAATTGCACACACCCGGTGTCGCAGGTCTAAATCAGTCCCTGATTAGAGGGGAACAATGACAAATGCAGTGGAACTGGCTTTGAGGTCCAGACCATTAAAATCAGACACAATTGGACCTTCTCATTCAGTCTGAAACCTCGAGACCTGAGATAGCTTTTCTATCCAACAGAGTATGATTATTTCACTTTTCTAGAGGCTATCATAAATATTCTTAGAGGACCTTGGTGGAGCCAGCTTGCGTAAATGTACCACTTGGTAGAATGGAAATAATGATATGAAATCCAGATGAACATATAGTCTCTAAGGTGCAGCCAAACACCTCCAGAAGAGAGCCGGATAGGCAGCCTCTTCAGTGAGTCCACAGATATGTCCCAAATGGCACCCTATTCCCTACATAGTGCACTACTTTTGACCAGAGCCATATGAGCTCTGGTCAAAAGTAGTGCACTATATAGTGAATAGGGTGCCATTTTGGACAGAGCCTATGTGTCATCTCTTTAGTATATCAGAGACAATATATTCAGTAGTGTAAAGTACTTAAGTAAAAATACTTTTAAGAACTACTTAAAAGTAGTTTTTGGGGATATCTGTACTTTACTTTACTATTTATATTTTTCACAACTTTTACTTTTACTTCACTACCTTCCTGAAGAAAATGATGTACTTTTACTCCATACATTTTCCCTGGCACCCAAAAGTACTCGTTACATTTTGAATGCTTAGCAGGAAAGAAAATGGTCAAATTTGCACACTTATCAAGAGAACATTCCTGGTCATCCCTACTGCCACTGATTTGGCAGACTCACTAAACACAAATCCTTTGTTTGTAAATGATATCTAAYTATTGGAGTGTGACCCTGGCTATCRGTAAATTTAAAAAACAAGAAAATTGTGCCGTCTGGTTTGCTTAATATAAGTAATCTTTTATTATTCGTACTTTTACTTTTGATACTTAAGTATATTTTAGCACCTACATTTACTTGTGATACTTAAGTATAGTTAAAACCAAATACTTTTAGACTTTTACTCAAGTAGTATTTTACTGGGTGATTTTCACTTTTACTGAAGTCATTTTCTATTAAGGTATCTTTACTTTTACTCAAGTCTGACAATTGGGTACTTTTCCACCACTGGATATTTGTGACAGTTTAATACGTTCTTGTGGTTTTACTGGTCTGGAGCTTTATGGCGTGGGTGACGGCATTAGTCATCCTGAAATCATCCTAACTCCCAGGAGCTCATCGTGATGGCTTTAGTGGTATAATACAGTACACTCCCACTCTCTCTCTCTTACTCACTCACTCCCTCTTCATTTCTCTCTCAAACATTATCTTCCCCATCTCTCTCTCTGTCTCCTCTCTCTCTGTCTCTCTTACTCCCTTCCCCTCTCACTCCCTCTTAATTCATCTCTCTCTCTCTCTCTCTCTCTCTCTCTCTCTCTCGCTCTTGCTCTCTCTCTCCCTCTCCCTAAAAGTAGTATTAATTCAGGAGAAAACAAGTTGTCCTGACATTTAGAAGTACCTGAACAATACCAAATTACATGCTCCAAAGAATATAACTTTTAGAGCCATCCATCCCTCCTGTTAAGAGCAAGCCCATCTCTTCAAATCTCATGACATTTTACCACCATTTTATTAGCTTGCTCTGGTTTATTTTTGAAAGATCTTATCCCCAAGAGGGCATTATTATCAATCACCTAAAAACAACTTCATCCTCTCTCCCTCTTGATATTTTCATGAATATACTACACTGATAATGCTGTTATGAACACAAAATTGTTTCTGCGTAAGGGGTTACATTTTTTCATTGATTGAGGTAGGGAAGCTTTTAAATAAGCTTGAAAGGTTTTTCCAAGGTTTTTCCCATCACACTTTAATGCTTCAAAAACAACAGGCGGGCGGCCACAAAGCTATTCCAATATTATGCATCAATCAAAGACTACGGGATGAGGTGCGATTGGTGAGCCGCAATGCTGCAAAGCACAGACCAATCAAAAGACTACAGTATAATGACATCCAGAGATGAAAAGCCTCGGAGAACAACTGGCTGGCACTTTCCCCAATTCAACTGACGGCGGGCGCTAACATCTGGACTTTTCATTTAAATCCCCTGCTGTGTGGTGGGCCAGAAACCCCTCATTATATATGAATGAGAACAGTGTCTCATGAAAGATTGATGTGGAAACATGCAGGTAGTTGAGAGTTACCAGTTCATTCTCCAACTGCAATAACTTCAAACTCATTCTTTTTGCAGAGGGAAAGGGACACAACACAATGCAGTACAAGACATTTGAATAATGCAGTGTGAGCTCGTCTGTTTTGTTGTGGAGCTTTGTTCAAAACCCATTGTTATGCTTCCCATGGAGACAACCCCCCCTCCCCCATAATAATAAGAGAGAAATTTGCTACTAAATAGATATTGGTCAATTTTACCTGCTGCCATTTTGCAAATAGAGCCTTTGCCTTCCCTCTTCCCATTGTTTACTCTCAATGTTATGCAGTAATTAAACATRTCTCTAAGCATGGGTATTTCATGCTGTAGTGAGAAATAGTGAGCGGGAGCGATATGGGGGTGCCAGGGTAAATCTGTTACACTTTATAGGCCACATGGTATCCTTACCCTAGTGACTCTGCCAGCCAGATGGAATATATTTCTCAGCCAGTTCTGCTCTGTGGCACAGCACAGTTATAAGGGATGAACAGCACATGTCTCATACGTGACAACCAAATATGTGTGGAGATGTGGGTGTGTACAAACGTGTATGTGTGCATGTACACAAGCTGCATACTCCAGTGCACTATTAATTAGCGTCAGTCAGATTTGTTCACGGTTTGACAGTGAATTGTGTATAATTATCTCAGGGGCATTCACACCACTTACGCGTGATCCCCAACACACACACACACACACACACACAAACACACACACACACACACACACACACACACACACACACACACACACACACACACACACACACACACACACACACACACACACACACACACAACACTACATCACACACAGTTACACACACACACCAATGTAATGACTGATGCCGGATTTTGAGAAGCAGGTACGGGGATCAACATTTATTCATGAACAGACAGGTAACAAAACAAGAAACAGCTGTCAGCACACGCGGTAAACAACGACAAACGACAATTAATGCTGAAGCAGGGAACAGAGCGGGAACCAGACAGATATTAGGGGAGGTAATGACAGAGCGTGATTGAGTCTAGGTGAGTCCAATAATCGCTGATGCGGTGCATGGGGAGAAGGCAGGGTGTGCGTAATGATTGGTGGCAGAAGTGCATAATGCCGGGGAGCCTGGCGCCTTCGAGTGCCAGGGAGGGGGAGTGGGAGCAGGCGTGACACACACACATAGACACATACCACATCATATGACACACACACAAAACACCACCACAGACACACACACCACATACAGACACACACACCACACACCGCTTGCACACCACATCGACACATACCACACACTAGACACACACCAAACAACCACACAGACACCCACACACATACAGACACACACACACGCCTTGCACACACATAGGCCTTCACAGACACATGCACTCACTCACTACACACTACACACACACACACACACACACACACACACCACACACACACACACACACACACACACACACACACACACACACACACAACACACACACACACACACACACACACACACACACACACACACACACACACACGTGAAGAGTCAGTATAAATAAACAGGCCATTGACACAGTCAACACAACATGACGTATGGTTGCAGCAGAGAAATAAACTTTGTTTCTGCAACCCCTGCATTCATTAAAACGTCCACTCTCAGCAGTGGAGAACTGGGACATGAGAGAGAGGAAGAACTTCCACTCTCAGCAGTGGAGAACTGGGACAAGAGAGAGGAAGAACTTCCACTCTCAGCAGTGGAGAACTGGCGACAAGAGAGAGGAAGAACTTCCACTCTCAGCAGTGAGAACTGGGACAAGAGAGAGGAAGACAAAGGCTGCAGTCCAAACACTTAAGACACACCCCTTCCCCTCAGCCCTCAAATTAACGTTTTTTACAACCACTTTGGCACTAATTTATGAACCTTGTGGTCATTTTTCAAAACTCTAGACACAAAACTCAAAATGGCCATCACTTGTAACACAGGCTGTCCAATGTTCAAAACATTGCATTGTGCATTCATATCTTTAAAGAAAACTTGCACTCGCAGAAACATTGGTTCAAATAACTCATTTATCATGAAAACCCATAGGAACATTCATTTAGATCACCCACACAAGATACCGATAGTTTCACTATGTAGTTGTTCGTWCAATCATTAAATATTGTAGTACAAAATATGTGATACATGTTTCATTATGCTACTACACTTAAATACATCACTGTAAAAGGACTAGTAGAGAGAATACTACAGACACAGTGGAATCATTGAACAAAATCAGAAATGTATTGATGAAATACAATAAAATCACAACATAGGTTTCTTTGAATCAAAGCAAAAATAATTAGCTACAAAAATGAAAAAAAAAACTACAGTAAAATGTCAACTGCAGTGTTCCTCACCTGGCTTACTGTAAAAAGCAAAACAAAGGATTGATTACTGTACTTCTATATTCCCATCAACCCTGTCTTGTCAATTTGGCCACAGGTTATCATCTACATCACAATGGATGTTTTCATTAGCCAAACATCTTGGGAAGAATCTTCGGGCATGGCGAATCCAGGCCTGACACTGGTCTGCAGTGATGTCATTGCATACGTCATCCATGGCTGGAGAAGGGTGGCTTGTTTGTGAGGGCGCCTATCATATACCTTCCATCTCCATGTGGAGAAAAAATCCTCAATCGGTTTAAGGAAAGGAGAGTAAGTACAGGGTGGTAAATTGTGGATGGGCCTGAAACCATGCTTGCACCATTTGATCATGGTGGAATCTGACATTATCCCACACAATGATATAGGTCACACCATCCGCTCTACAGACCTGATTTAGCTCATCAAGGAAGGTTACAAGGAGAGCTGCATTATTTAATCCAATACGAGGTATGTGTCCCACCKCCACACATTGTCCAGGTACTTGGATGATTGAGGCTACTGTTGATCTTCTGAGGTTTGGTTGAATCATTGGAGCTGCCTCAGTCATTGTCATGATTTACAACATGGTCTACAACTATTGCTCGGATTTCATTGGACACTCTTTGCTGTTGCTGCCGCTGTCTTGGTCCGTGGCCTTGTCCTCTACCACGATCCCCCACACCTCTCAAACGAGGCCGACCACCACCTCTCAGAAGGGGTGCTTATCCCCTGCTATTCCTTTGACCACCACGTCTTCCTCGTCTTCCTCCTCCCACTGCTTGACCTCTCTTGTGACTGGATCACCTGCCGGCTCCATGTTATCGCTATGTTGTTGTAGGTGGATACCACTCATTTCACTATGTACTCACTACAGTGGGGAGAACAAGTATTTGATACACTGACAATTTTGCAGGTTTTCCTACTTACAAAGCATGTAGAGGTCTGTAATTTTTATCATAGGTACACTTCAACTGTGAGAGAAGGAATCTAAAACAAAAATCCAGAAAATCACATTGTATGATTTTTAAGTAATTAATTTGCATTTTATGCATGACATAAGTATTTGATACATCAGAAAAGCAGAACTGAATATTTGGTACAGAAACCTTAGTTTGCAATTACAGAGATCATACGTTTCCTGTAGTTCTTGACCAGGTTTGCACACACTGCAGCAGGGATTTTGGCCCACTCCTCCATACAGACCTTCTCCAGATCCTTCAGGTTTCGGGGCTGTCGCTGGGCAATACGGACTTTCGGCTCCCTCCAAAGATTTTCTATTGGGTTCAGGTCTGGAGACTGGCTAGGCCACTCAGGACCTTGAGATGCTTCTTACGGAGCCACTCTTAGTTGCCCTGGCTGTGTGTTTCGGGTCGTTGTCATGCTGGAAGACCCAGCCACGACCCATCTTCAATGCTCTTACTGAGGGAAGGAGGTTGTTGGTCAAGATCTCGCGATACATGGCCCATCCATCCTCCCCTCAATACGGTGCAGTCGTCCTGTCCCCTTTGCAGAAAAGCATCCCCAAAGAATGATGTTTCCACCTCCATGCTTCACGGTTGGGATGGTGTTCTTGGGGTTGTACTCATCCTTCTATTCCTCCAAACACGGCGAGTGGAGTTTAGAGCAAAAAGCTCTATTTTTGTCTCATCAGACCACATGACCTTCTCCCATTCCTCCTCTGGATCATCCAGATGGTCATTGGCAAACTTCAGACGGGCCTGGACATGCGCTGGCTTGAGCAGGGGACCTTGCGTGCGCTGCAGGATTTTAATCCATGACGGCGTAGTGTGTTACTAATGGTTTTCTTTGAGACTGTGGTCCCAGCTCTCTTCAGGTCATTGACCAGGTCCTGCCGTGTAGTTCTGGGCTGATCCCTCACATTCCTCATGATCATTGATGCCCCACGAGGTGAGATCTTGCATGGAGCCCAGACCGAGGGTGATTGACCGTCATCTTGAACTTCTTCCATTTTCTAATAATTGTGCCAACAGTTGTTGCCTTCTCACCAAGCTGCTTGGCTATTGTCCTGTAGCCCATCCCAGCCTTGTCAGGTCTACAATTTATCCCTGATGTCCTTACACAGCTCTCTGGTCTTGGCCATTGTGGAGAGGTTGGAGTCTGTTTGATTGAGTGTGTGGACAGGTGTCTTTTATACAGGTAACGAGTTCAAACGGTGCAGTTAATACAGGTTAAT